>NC_040245.1:29885909-30188939 GCF_001444195.1 Xiphophorus couchianus | reverse complement strand
ACTTCTGCACATCTCCGTGTACAAAGTCAAAATGTCACGTGCAGGAGCTACGCTGGTCGCTCGGCTCAATGAGGACAAGTGTTTGTCGTCTCATTGCACAAGCTCCATAGGAAACAAATAGATAGGGAAACTTTTTAATTACTTCCTTTAAAACTACTTGAATATAAAATCTGCAACACCGAGAATCTTCAGACAGGCTTGGTTTGAGACAATAAAACGTTTTTTGAGAACATGCATGCAGTATAGGTTTTTGATACAGGCTTTATGGGCAGTCGCCATATGAAAGGCATTAGACTAGAAAATAAAATATATCTTATCAGTTGGTCCCTGAACAAGTTTGCTACTACTTGTATGTATGTGTAGTTTAAGTTACCCTTAGTTGCTATGGAGTACTGGGTGACTACATTGTGGCTGCCATCAGTGCCAGTTGTGCAATTTGAGCAGATTTGGTGGTTTTGAGTTAGAGTAAATAAGTTGAAGTAATTGGGGTGTTTCCAGAGTGGAACCAGTGTTTGGTTTGGATCTATGTTTTCAGTTGCACACCGCGCTCAGCAGAGGGCAGTGTTCTTTTTTTCTGGTTGTTAGAGAGATTTCTAGAAGCGTGCACTGAAGTTTGAACAGCGAAGTTAAAAGAAGATGTACACCGAGAGGTTCTTTTCTTAACCCCTTCAGGATAAAGCGGCCAATGAGGTAAATAATTTGTACTTTACGTGTTTATGTGAAAGTAGAATGTTTACTTGTGAAGAATTTGTCGAGTTTCTGTTGGCCACGTGTGTTCAAAGGTGACGGAATGCGTCTATGTTTTTTTGTAAATAAAACTACTGTATTGTGAATGTTTTGCTGTTTAATATTATTTGTCTGTTCTCTATGACAATATCTTTCTGTATAAAAATGTAATTTACGTCCTTTTTTTGTACGGTTCTCATGGCATCTTATAGATACCTGTGTCTAATTAAATGTCAGTTAACATCAAGAATGCTTGTGTCCGTTTTTCAACCAGGAGGGAGTTATATACATGAAATACTTTCTGATACAAAAATTGGATAATTGCTTGGTTGGAGTGACAGAAGGAGGGCCTTCCACAACTGCGTGCAAATTTATATTTCAGTCTTACTACAGTACAACGTAGTGATTAATCACAGCGCCAGAGTGTGATTAATCTGATTACATTTTTTAAACCGTTGACAGCATTAGCACGTAAGTATGTAATAGATGACCAGAAATACAATCTAGATAATAAACTACTTTGTCACAAAGGTGTCCATGTTGAGGGTATGTGCCCTCCTTGACTCTATATTGAGAGTTCCAATGTGGCTTACCGTGTCACCAGCCATTGTTGTCCTGAGATGAGTTTTAATCTGTTTTAAGGCAGAAAAGCTTCCCTTACAGGAAGCAGTGCTAACTGGAGTAATTACTGAATATTTTTGCAGGTTTATTACAATCTGTTTCAGGGATCACAGCAAGCAATAAAATTAAGCAAAGTAAATGATGAGTCTAAACCACTTTTTGTTCTCTCATCAAGATGTCTCTCTGTTTGGTGAAGGTCACGTCATCTAAAGGTCTGTGGAAAACCAAGAGACACCTAATTTAAGAAAGTTGCACTTTTTGGCTTCAGACAGTGCAAAACCTTGTGCTGTCTAACAATTTTTCTTTAAAAAAATCCTTGCTCAACTCAATCAAACACCAAAAGTGATTTTTAGTCTTTTTTTCCTTCATTATAATTTCTCTGTCCTACTCACTGCTGCAATTTCTTTACATAGTTCATCAAAGTATTTCTCACTGGTGCAAGATCCTTCAACAATTTCAAAACTGCTGGAAGTTTTGAAGTCTCTCTCTGATTATGGCATGTCATGTACCTGCATGCGCACCTTGTATATGTAGTAGTTATGTTTCCATTAAACATAAAATTGCACAAATTGAACACTTGTTGCAGGTCATGGTAGTCAGAGGAGGGCTTATCTCCTCACAGGGACCTCCTAAAGAAGGTACAATGTGAGCAGAGAGGAGGCATAAAGAGTGGCTAACGGAGCTCCTAGGTGTGAGACGATGAGCCTCTGATCAAGGTTTGGGTTGTGGAGGAACAGCCACGAATAACTGAGAATCAAAGGAGACTGTGGAGATGGAAACACCAAGAAGGTTATGGTCTCATGGTGATTTCCAGAGATAATTTGTTCTATGGGTTTGGTTTTGTGAAGGACTCTGAGGATTACCGTCAAGAGCTGTGACGCAACAGAATCTTAAACTGTTTAGTAAGGTTGTCCAAAAGGTTCTGTTTGCAACCTGAATCAATTAGAGCCTGAAGTTGAAATGAATCGTGGTTGTGGAGAACAGTACAGAGGAGAGAGAAACTGAAAGGGAAAGTCCAGACACCCTGCAGAAAAAAGTAATTTCAATGTATGACGTGAAGTGATGTGACCTAAGGCAGGACCTTGGCCGTCTGATGCCAGGCTACAGAAGCTGCCCTCAGGACTTGGAATGTCACCAGCAGAAGTTATGTAAGATTGAGTTAATAGTCTAATATAAAAGAATAATTTATTTAGTCCTCCCTTACATCTTGGCAGAAGTAACAAAACCAAAACTGTTTAAGAGAATACATATGTTACATATAACAACATGGGCAATTTCCTCAACTTTACCTTAAACTATATTTAATTGAAATCGTACATATGGGCACTATGGCCATCATTTTTGACAGATTTGCATTCATCCTTCATCAGAACTGGTTTTGTGGACATGACTCAACTCATTGCATAGTAATGGCAACTTCAGGGGCACATCACTAGCTGTAGCGCCTAATAGAAACTCTTTACTCAGCTAGTGTGACATCACTCCAAGCATCACTTAAAATTCCATGTTAATAAAACAAGCTCTTATCAGGTTTAAAATTTTTAAGGTGTTACAATCTGTGATTAATTAATCAAAATTAACACATTAAAGTTCCAGGGTTAAGGTATGCATGCATGTTTTTTTACTTTGTTCTCAGTAATCCTGATTTCTCACTGTACAGCTTCTGATATTCAATTTCTGGTATCTTGTCTTTGTAATTATGTCTGCATGTGTTTAAGAAGGCAAACATTAAAAAAAACAATTGGCATGTCTCTTTTTGTTATTGGAGTGACAGAAATATAGTATACCTTTTACATATTGACTTTATATATGAACGCTAAAAGCTGCACATTTTCTGCCAGAAATAACTGATTTAAACAGCTGTCGAAAAAAAAAAACGATTTAGGGAAGGATAGGTAAAAAATCTCTATGTACACACACACACACTTGAACCCAGTCACGTCTGCACGTGTGTACCACTCCAATTAAAAAACATGGGCTGGGAAGAGGAATGTGCAGTTTTCCCTCTGAGACCAGAGTCAATACAAACACAGGATGACACACTGATGTAGGCTCCCTTCATTGTAGCACAAGTCGTTCACACAGAAATGAAAACACACAAACAAATCAGTCCACAAAGCCAGTTAAAGTCAGCCACCGACAGAAACCTCCCAGACAAGATGAGAAAAAGCCCACTGAGCTTGTTTGTCTGTTTTTTTCCTGTATCATCTGGCCAGCCTGACTAAGTTATAAATCATCAAAACAACAAATAAAAGACAAATCTGCTTCCAACTATGATGCACAAATACTTCCACACAAAGGAAAGGGAAGCAATATTATTTTTAGGAGAGCATAAAGTAGTTTAAGCATGTGTCCAAATTCAAAATTGCACTCACCGACAACTTCCTTCTGCAGGCTACATTAAAACTACTTACTATACTAACTGTACACAGCAAAGTAATGCTTTTAATTAGTTGCTCCATTCATCAGTGCTTTATTTATTAAATAGGTAATATAATTCAATTAGACTAGAACATGAAAATACTTTTCTTTGTTCCCAAAGTCTGCGTTCTCCCTACGGTCAATATTGATGGGAGCAGATGGTATCTTTAAGTTGGATCAGCACAAGGCAACAGTGTGTGTGTGTGTTGGGGTGTACGTATTGCCCATGAGTCAGAGCTAGTTTCAATTCATACTTGTCCCACACCTTTTGATAGTCAAGTGGATTGCACCTTGTGTTCAAACAGAAAATAGAGAAAAGAAAAGTAGTTGAACACAAAACGGAATTAGAAGGCTGCTTCCAGTCCTCATTCATTCATTGTTAACTCCTTCCAGTTCATTAAGCCTAATCCCTGTTAGGGTGGTGACTAGGAGAAGACGTGAATGAGTCGGGGGGAGGGCTTGGGGGCATGCGCATGTGTGCCTATTGTGGCCGAATCAGGGGTTAATCCCAGTCCCTATGGTGTGTTTGCGTGTTTTTTGTGGGACAGAAGAAAGTGAGATTCAGCTGGAGAAGTGTGTGAGGCCTTTATCTCCTGCTGGGTGCCACTGCTCTGCTTTGGGTGGGGGACACACACCCTCCCAGCCTGCTTTATCTGTTGCCCCCCCTGAGACTCTGCCATTTGTGAATCAATCTGGCAGGGGTTTGTCGCGCTGGTCAGACACACATACACACACGTAGGGTCACCGATGGCCATGTTAATACAGATGCATAGGCCAATAATGTCTCTTAATCAGGACACAAGAGAAAGAGATTGACTTTTAAAGACATGCAGTTCGATTTTCCCTCATCTCCAGTGTAGCTGTTTGCTCTAAGACACAGTGTCATGTCCCGGCTGTGTGACCTCAAGATAAAGAAAATATTTTAGTTATTCAATAATATATAGTAATAGAAAAATATACATAAATAAAAAACCCTTTACCAAGATGTTAATTGTATTCTTGTATGAGTATTTAATTATTCATATTCTGTAAAGAACTGACACAAAAAAAGTATGTAGTTTACAACAGCATTCAGTTGTCAACTAAAAATGTTTTAAAATCATAAATTCGAGAATTACAGAAATGTATTCATGCTCTCACCTTCTTTTAATGCACAGTCGCTTTTAGCCTTGTCTCAGCCAGACTGGCTGCATTTCTGTCTTAATGGATAATGAGAAAAATTGTTTACATTTTTCAGTAAAACAAAATGTAGAAATAATCACATAAGAGCTTCGGTATGATATCTGGTAGTGGTATTATCATTATTATTATTATGCAGCATCCAGTGCTTTACGGCTTGGAGTAGCAGCAGTCTTCAGTGGTCTGAGGATCACCAGCTGCTGCTACCATTCGGCCTGTAGCACAATACAGTGGTTTAAAGAAAAAAAAGTTGCTATTAAATATTTACTGTACATACATTTAAAATTAGAATGCACTGATTTATACTGTTAAAACAGTATAATAACAGTAACAGTGTTCAATAACAGTATAAATCAGTCCTGATGTTGGTAGTTTTGACATTGAAAAAAGTGAATCATTGTGTTGTCTGTAGTTCAGAACTTCAAATATAAGGGTTCTTGCAAACTATCATAATAATCTCCAGAAGGAGAAAAGGCTATAGAAGAGGGCAGGGTTATTAAAGGACTACTTCAGATCTCTTAGTATCTAAATAACTGTATGTGTGGAACAAACTTCATTTATATAGAGCCATATTTTATAACTGAAACCATCTGGTAAATTGACTTTTAATATATGTTGACTTTCAATACTGGACAGGGTTGTCATTAAAGGAAAAAAATATTAAGTACAAAAGGTAAAACAGCAGAGTAAAGAGAAGAAGAAACAAAAGTTCATCTACCTACAATCTTCATTTGTTCGTTTGCTATAGAGTGTGGATGCTGGGAAAAGGGTGTCTTCAGGCAAAGCCTTAAAAGCAGAACTATTTCACTACATTGATACAACTGCCTTGAATTACAATAAATCAAGTTGGACAATAGTAGCACAATGGCTCCTAGATTAGTGTCTATTACGCAGATGCATTAGTGCCTTGTGCCTGTATTAAGAGTCCTCATTTAGCACCGTTCAAGGGGCGGACCAGAAATCCCCAAGTTTCTAAATTGGAATTTCATTCCCCCAGGTACTTCTGCTCATATGAGAAAAGTTGGAATGCATTTGATCTGTCCTAATTTCAATTAATTAGTGACAATGGTTGCTCGGGGAGTCCCATAGGGCAGAGGGAAAAATGGGTTGATGAGAAGTGAGCGTCAGAAAAGTGATGGGAGAAGTGGCATCAATAAACTGTTAGAGACTCATTAGCAGGCTAAATGGCTCTCCCAAAGTCACGACACTTTAACACAGGACCTGGAGCCTAATTACTGGACACAGTATCCATTACAAGGCCCTCCTCTGCTTCCCTCTTCACATACCTCTCTTTTTATTCCTCAGCCACGGTGGGATCAACCATTTAACGATTGCTTTGCAGAGTGAGATTAGAGAACTATTTCGGTAAAGGTGACTGTAAAAGATGTCAAACATGACAACAAGTTGTTGTCTGTGTTAACTACGGCCTTTTGTTATGTAAGGATGGCTGAGTTACCCTTCACAACCAAACTGTGGTCTATCAGGGCAAAACATGAAAGAGCAAAAATGGTCATTGTTGATGGGATGTGTATGAGTAAACTGCAAATGGACTGGAGGTGCTTGTATGTGCATCTCTTGTCAAATCAACCTCCCAAGTCTGCGACACCTTGTAACAGTGTTGCATTATAATGTGATGTTGCGCTACCATTGAGCTAACACATTCTCAATATTCACAAATATTCACACATGCACAGAACAAAATTCATACTTGTATTTTTCATGCAAACACAAATATTTCTTGATATTCAAGCTGCTTCTGGCCTTTGGGCTTCACCATATTTATATATGAATTTGGAGACTCCTCTGATGTGGCTCTATTGACAAATGTATTTTTAAACAGCTTTTGGTAGAACAACTCTTGGAAACAAACATCATGTCTGTCATTGAGATTCTATACCATGAGTGTCAAACTCAAGGCCATAGGGACAAAACTGCCCTGTCATGAATTTTTATGTGGCCCTCTAGACACAGAAATAGAACCTTCAAGACATTTCAGTGCTTAAATGTTTAATCAGTCAAATGAAAGCAGATTTAAGGGGCTGCACAGTGGAGTTGTTGCCTTGCAGCAAGATGGTTCTGGGTTCGATTCCCGGCCCGGGGTCTTTCTGCATGGAGTTTGCATGTTCTCCCTGTGCATGTGTGGGTTCTTTCCGGGTACTCTGGCTTCCTCCCACAGTCCAAAAACATGACTGTTAGATTCATTGGTCTCTCTAAATTCTCCTTAGGTGTGACTGTGTGTGTGTGCATGGTTGTTTGTCCTGTCTGTCTCTGTGTTGCCCTGCAACAGACTGGCAACCTGTCCAGGGTGACCCCTCCTCTCGCCCGAATTGTCTCCCTGGAGATAGGCACCAGCACCCCTCCAGACCCCACTAGGGAAAAGAAAATGGGTGGATGAATGCAGTTTTAATCTCCATGCTGCCAAATTACATCAATATGAAAAGATGTTCAGTAAAATTAAAATTTTAAGAAGTACCTTACTTAAAGCAAGGTACAACTTTAAGAAGTAACGTTATTTAGAACTACCTAAATAACTATTAGGTAGTTATTTATTAATATTTCAACAACGTGTTAATGAGATTTAGCAATACATTCTTCACAACCGGCCCTTTGAGGACATTAATGATATCAATATGACCCAAAATGAAAATGAGTCTGACACCCATGATCTGGAATACAGGTCAATGGTCATTTTATTGTCCCCCAAAGCAAAGTTAATTCACAGTATGTCCACTCTTTAAACCGCACATAGATTGTACTACAAAAATAAAACAACTAATTTTAGCATTGCTGGAATCAAAATGTTGTAACTCACAACTGAGAAACGTTCAGCAAACAAAATCATGCACCATTTGTGACGAATCCCTGAAACTAAAGTTCATTCAAGAAAATATTGTTAAAGAAAGGAAAGAAAAAAAAAGGTAAGTCAGACGGCTTAAAAATTAGGCAATATCTATAGCAAAAGGTGTTGCACAAAAGTGCATCTCATGTCCTCTAATATGCTCTCTGAATGGGGTCCTAATTGGCTGCACTGTGTGAATAGGCAGCTGGCTGAGGGGAGCCTTCACAAAGAAACACACAGTGAGACGGCCTGGAGGAGCTTTACCACCTCTACCTACACACTAAACAAAAACTCTGACAAGAGAGAATGACAGAAAATAGCAAAGTGATGAGTCTGGCGACTGGGGGCTATGTTGGTCATGTAACAGAGTGGAGTGGAAATCGACAAAACAGAGAGGGAGAGGAAAAGAGATAGAGCAAGCACATGAAAAAGAGAAGGTAATCACAGAAGATTATTTTCTTGCGATAGAGCCAGCGCTGCAAGGATAAGTAGGCTATCCTGAGAAGGACAATTCCAAACCAGTCAATAAAGCCCAGTGTCTGAATCCCTGAACCGGGCGAATGAGGTGGGGTGTAGTGCTGCTTGAGTGGCAGTTAGGGCAGTCAGTAGACCAAAAGTGGCCATCATGATGTTGGTGCTGCCACACTTTAGGGAGGTGGGGGTGGTAGGAGATTCATTCCTCTCCGCATGTGTTCCAGTTCCCACCAGTGCTGAAACTCTGAGTTTCTTTAAGTCAAGGCTAAAAACCCATGTGTTTAGAGCTGCCCTTGATTAATAACAACTGGAACATCATAAGCTGTAGTCTGTCTTACAGCCTGTCACTGTTCTTCCTTACTTTGCATCTGGAATGTAATGTTTCTTGTTTTATTTTCCTTCTAATCATGTAAAGCACTTTGAAATCCCTTGTTGCTGAAAATGTGTTGTACAAATAAAACTGCCTTACCAGTTTACATACTGAATACATGCTATTGCACAAATCTAATAAATGTTTTGCTTATTAATTTACTTGTACAGTTTATTTAAAATAATTGCAAAGGTAAAGGTGAACATCAAAGATTGAATTGAAAGGGTTAACCCTTCTAAAAATATTCATGCATGTTGGGGTAAATTACAAGAATGCTGTTTGTCTGTGAAACAGTTTGTGTGAGAAAACATGCACCCTAATGTCCTGCATGTGAAGGACCTGGAGGTATCAGGGAATGGGGAGGGAAGACCAGGAAAATGCCCTTCCAGAGACACCAACCACAACAATGGACCAACTCCCAGAATATAAGACATGAGACAGACTGGCAGAGTCTGTCTCATGTCAGTCTCTGAGAATGCACTGAGAATGCACTGAGAATGACAAAAACCTGCCCCCCCCCCCCCAGATTAAGAGACCCTATGGTCCACCAATGCACCGAAAGCACCAGGGCCAGGCACCAGTGCATGCAAAACTTTGCGATACACCCACCACCCAAACTGAGACCCCAGCCCAGGGGTTGACCAGTGTTGTATAAAGTACTGAAATCTCAGAGTCAAGTAAAAGTACAAGTACCTCTCCAAAATATGACTTTGGTAAAAGTCCAAGTCACTGACTGAAATGTTACTTGAGTTAAAGTCTTAAAGTATCTGAAACTTCTTGTACTTAAGTATGGAAATTACTGTAAAAATGGATGTACTCAAGTAATGTAATGAAAAGTACAAGTAAAAAGTAAAACAAAGCAAATGCAGTTTGAATGACATTTTTTATATTTTGGTAAACTTGTCAAATACACTTAAAATAATGTACCCAACCAAGTGCAGGCAAAATTAAACCTGCTAATAGATATACCTGCAGGCATCATTTAGTTAAGAAAATTAGGTGCTTTCCCTATAGCACAAGGTTAACTTAACCTGCTTTACAACTGAACCAGCTTCTTAGTATACCCTCCAGGACAGAAAATACAAAGTTTTTGTAAGCTTTAAGTTTTCCCTTCAAGTAAGGTCAGTGCTGAAAATGAGAAAAATAAATAGTACAGAAAATGCGGCTAACATGAAGAAAAAGAGCTGTTACGATTACTCTACTTCACAAATCAGTGAATCAGTCAATCCTACAGTCAGTAGGTGGTGCACACAACTGGTCATTATGCAAAAGAAAAAAAGAATTGGGAGGGAAATGCAGCTTATTGGCATCTGTAAACCTGGTTTTGAACTTGCATGCCTTTCCTATATTCGTTAAATTTAGTCTAAATTGCTATCGCTATGGTTTCTGCCCCCCCTTGAACAGAGGAGTCTAGGTAGCCTGCTACAGTCAACATTAGACCTAAGCTAAATACACCACGTGTGGAACTGAAACAATGCCAAACAAAGTTCATTTATGGTCAACGTTTCACAATACAGTAGTGTCTAGTGACCAAGCTATAGTTACTGAAACAGGAGGATTATAACCATTTCATAAGAAGTTACCTCGATGTGTTTCTTCAAGTTGGACGGGGAGTTTTTGTAAGATAGAATTTCCATGTGACTGCTACTGATTGCGAGACTTGCTTTGTGTTTAATGGGAGAAGCGAAACAGGTGTATCCTAATTAAAAGTAAAGAAATCAAGAAATGGCAAAAAATGTGGAATGAAGATAAGAAAGGAAGAAGATTATATGAAGTACAAAAGTCAGTTCAAATTCGAAGCATTAATGAAAGAAACAGAAGAGAAGAAATAATAATTAGTAGTTTAAGAGTAGGTCATACCTACTTAAATGACATGCTTTATACAATAGGGAGGAAAAATAATGATAACTGTGAGAGATGTGGAGAGAAAGAAAATGTAGAACACATATTGATGAACTGTAAGTCAAATGAACTCGAAAGGGAAGAATTAAAGAGAATAGTTAGAAATATGGGGCATGAATGGAATCTTAAAGGTATATTAGGAAATGAAGGAAACATAACAGATATTCACAAATTAAGGAAAGCATTGTTTATTTATCTTAAGAATACAAAATTAAAAAATAGAATTTAATAGATGTGAAGTAATGCTTCTACACACTCATGTACAGTAGGTGGCGGTATGCACCTTAAAGTTGCTTGTGATCCGCCATAATAGAAAAGAAGAAGAAGAAGGTGTATCCTATTGGAGGTGATGAACAAGCCCAGACAAGCAGGCTACGGACTTTGTTCGGTAGCCTGCTTGCTACTTGCTAATCAGTAGGTGGGGTCAAAACACTTTGTTTCTCTCTCTTGCTTTTTTGTAACGAGTAACTAAACCACACATTGAAAATGTATCGGAGTAAAAATACGCAATTAAGTTCGGAAATATAGTGAAGTAAAAGTGAAAGTCATCAAAAATTTTCATACTCCAGGAAAGTATGAAGTACTCCAAAATATACTTAAGTAAAGTAGTGAAGTATTTTTACTTCGTTACTATACAACACTGGGGTTGACACAGCCCCAGAACTCACCCCAGACTCACCAAGGAGCAGCATAGCTACCGGCCCAGTATCCTGGTGTCCAATGCCAGCACTCCAGAACCAGTATCCTGCTTATTTTTAGCTCATTCAACAGACCTGAATCAAATGAAGGTTCATTGGCAGGCCTCTGCAGAGGTTTGGCATGGTGAGGCAGTAATTGGAACATTTCAATCAGAAAGTCCTCACCCTTGAGGACTGGAGCTGGACACCTATATCCTAAAAGTATCACTTGCAGCTACCAGAAAGTCATCTCCTTAAGCCACCAAAAACCCTCAGGGGCCACAACCCTCAGCACTGGATCCCCCAGCAATCTCACCCCACTGCTGAAGGTGGAGTGTCAGGAGAAGCTTCATAAAGAGACAGAGGCCCAATTTCAAGGCAAATTTCTTCTTCGGCCCCATGCGCCCCTTTAAAACCTGCAAGTGAGTATGTGTCAACAGCTTTGGTTTCTCCTGTTCAGCACTGTTAAAAATAAACAGAAAAAATATAACTCCATTTCTCCTAGCTCTTTCCATCACTAAAGCATAATATGTGGAAAAATGATGCATTTTGGATGAGACAGGTTAGAGGGAAATGGCATCTGATATGACCTCCATTTTGTAAAATGGTCACAGTCATAATGGAAACTCCGGGAGGTAAGGAGGTTGACAAATCCAACCTGAACACACTAATGTATATGTAGAAAGCTATTTGAGGCACACATACACACATTTCAAGATGTTCCAAAACTTGATGAAAAGAAAAAGTGAATGCTAATACTGTAACGTCATTGTGTCAAAAATAAGAAACACACATGGATTGTTCTTTAGAGCTTCCCTAAAACGAGTTATTGGTTTCTAAATGCTTTGGTTGCAACTTATGGAAGAAAGAAGCACAACTGTAAAATGTTTCATCAAGACTTTCCATTTTTGTTGCAACCCACCATTCTGATCTGATAGGGATAAACACATGATAAATGACAGCAAACAAACCAATCTGTTTCCCTCCACAAAGTGTCAATTGGAAGAATCCCAAATTATCCCAGCAGTGCTTTGTTCATACTGGGAACCATCAAGCATCTGCAGACATCATCTGTGCTTTGCTGCTGCTGTACACAGCATAGTGGGATACCTGCACTTACAACCTAACAGATGTTTATGACTCCGTGTTTGTGTGTGTGTCACGCTTTGTGAGAGCCAGTTTGCATTCAAGCATCATAGAGTTTTTATATTCATGCTTTTGATTTGATGTATCTGAGAGTATTTTCCCAAAATAAATATCTGTACAGTGTGTGTGTGTTTGTGGAGACCTTCTGCCCTCCCACCGCATCAGCTGCCATCTGGATAACTGATCGTCTGCTGTAACAAAAAGTTAAAAAGAGAGGGGGATGTGTCATATACAACCCACTTCTAAAAAGCTCTGTTTGTTTTTTTACATCTGTTTTATTAACACGGGGAGTCTCTGTTGTCAAGATAATCATGCAGTGGGTACTGTGAGCAGGGATTGTGCATTACTGTACAATGTTTGAAAATGATCAGTGACTTGAGGCTTTTAGTGAGTTTAGTTCTTTAGCCTAATTCTATATCTTGTGGATGGATGTAATAGTCATTTTTGATGTTTCTCTGGATCAAGACACCGTGATCAAATGAAGGTTTATCGCCAGACCTCTGAAGAAATCAGGAGTTACTATTGAGACAACTGAGCCATCTAAATAAAGTGTGTTGGTGTATGGCCAGGTTTAAAACATGTAGGGCAACAACCCTGCCCCCCAAGAACTGGAGTTAGACACCACCACCATACTGTAGTATTATGAACACAATCAAACCCACCTCAGTAAATGCTTTAAAGTATTAGAAATACTTTGCTATTTAGTTACCAATAGTGTTCTTTTCTTCACTAGTGCAGCAGAGGGTAATGTTAAGTTGGGTCAGCTGGTTTTAGCTGTATGCATTGTACAATGGCTGCTGGAAAAGACAAGTCTTGTTGACTAACTATTTAGAAACCGGTTGCTGCATTCCTGGTTGTGCAGGAGGCTCCAATTCTACTTTTCTAAGATGTACAGTTGTATAATTCTGCATCTGTTTGCAGCCATTTTCACCTGTGAATGTAATGGATGAGTTGGGGGCGTGGCCAACAGCAGCACCTCATTCTGAACGGAGCTCAAAATAAAGGAAAACTGGCCAGACTAAAATCTCCTTATCAAAGAATGATTTTGTGCAAAAAATTTAATGAACATGTTTCATTTATCATTGACTTATCCTGACTTGTTCAAGGAAGCATAATAGGTCACCTTTAGTAAGTAGTTTTATAAATACATTATGCCAGAACCGGGCCTTTGAGGACATGCATGGTGTTCATGTGGCCTGAAATGAAAATGAGTTTGACACCTGAGTTAGCTCATCATAATCTATGCTATTCCATGTGTGTGCTGGGCCTGTAGCATTATTTTACTTCCAAAGGAATGAGAGCGATGCTGGCTTCTAAAGGCAAACTGGCCCAGTGAAAAGGAACAAGCTTTCGTCTGAACTGCTTGTTTCTTGTGTCTCTGATCATGACTCCAGTCCTCTACAGCTCCTGTCCTGTAATTTTTACACACATCCCTTCTCCAGCACACCTGAGTCAAATGTATGGCTCCTTACCAGGGCTGCACATGGCTGACTGATGTCTAATGAGGGAATTCAGCTATTTGATTTATGAGTGCAAGAGAAAGAATGCATCTAAAAGATGCAGCATCGTAGCTCTTGAAGATTGGACTTAGGTTCCCTTTATGTAGATCATTTAATATTAATCAACTCACTTGATTAAGATATCTCTAGTCAACTATTAAGTAAACTATTAAATCATGATCTCTGCTTTTAAACTAGTTCTCTCTTCATTTTCAGCCTATTCACTTATTTACATACAGTTTCACACACATCAGGTCCCTGTATGTGTGGCATCCTCCACACAAATAATTTGCCTGCAGCATTCATTTAGAAACCATTGCTACCTGTTTGATTTAGCACAGTGTGTTCCCAGTAATGTCTTTGATCCAGCCTTATTTTCTTCTCTATCTCTCCATGCCTGCCTCTCCTCTACGGCTCCTCATCCTGTTCTCTTCTCTTCACATGGCTTCCTCCACCTCTCTCTCTCTGCATTATGCAGATAACCTGGGAATGCCATATATCCCCAGCAGGTCAAACAGAGGTCACAATCACACACTGTGACAGTAGGGGCCAATACCAGTCTATCATAGCGAAGGGGAGGGGATTTTAGTTCTCTGACTAAACTGTAGCAAATGATGTATGCCTTTGTGTGGGGGTGTGCGTGTGTGGGCGTGTGCACATGTGTCTGTGTGTCTTTGGGCAATGCTCTTAACCCAAAGTTGAGCAAGAATCTTCAGACCTTTGTATGAGTCTACAAATGTTGGGAGTGATTCTAGGAGAGATGCACAGAGTATTGGTATGACTAGAAAAGTGTTATACAAGTTCAGTCAATTTAACATAACACTTCAAAGGTACATGTATAAATCCACATACTGAGATCAGTGGTGCAACATTATCATTATCATTCTCCAGGAAAAAACATCGAGATAAAAATGATTGAAATTGACATTAAATGTGTCCTCATTCTTTAGAAAGTATTACTTCTCTTAGAAATAGATCTAAGAGAAGTGTGCTTACTTGCACTATGCATCCTCTTTTTAACCAGACTAGTTTTGTGGCTTGACTAAAATTAAAAAAACAACTTTATTTTGTTAGATTTTTATTAGTTGTCTGTGGATTCAGAAAAAGGAAAACTTAACTGAACTAATTGTACAGTATTTAGATGGAGAAGTATAAAAACTAATGGTCAGAAGAGTAAGGAAGGGTTCGGGCTTGGACTACACCTTCACCCATGAGTACAATTGGAATTTAAAAATAGGTACATTCCAATTTATCTGCAATCTGAGGATTTACAGAATTTAGACGACTTACTCATAAAGAATCAACTTGAGAAAAGAAGATAATCTAAAACCTCTCTGCAATGTCAACCTACCAATGTTGTCAATTAATTTCATGAATAATTAAACTTCAGGCTGACATCAGTGTTTTTGCATGACAAACCAGGTGGCCAGTAGACAGTCACTAGTTGTTTATATTTAAACACCTCTGTTTTGTTTTTTTTGTTTCTGGATTACTTTGTCCAGGGCCACTTCAGGTTTGCTTGCTGTGGTGATAGAAAATATAGATCTACACTTGTTGGACAGTAATACTTTGAAAATCCATTAATTCTAGTTACTAAGTTCTCTGTTGAGGAAGCAGACTCTGAGAAGCCAGGGGAAAGTGAATCCATCCCTTCGGTGGAGGTCACCAAGGAGATTAAAAACTCCTTTGCCAAGGAATGCCAAGAGGAAACAGCCTTTGCTCTGAGATGCTGCAGGCTCTGAATGTTTTGAGGTGGTTATAGTTGACACACACTTCTCTCATGTACATGGACACATGTTCATGTGATATGTGTCCATGTTCATGCAGTCTGGAATTGTGGCTACCAGTTTTAAAAAAATTTAACAGCATGCGTCAGTGCTATTTTCAAAGACAATAGTCTGGATCCACACTGGGAAATAGATCCATCCATTTTCTTGCACCCTTATCCCTTTGGGGTCGGGAACTGGAAAATAGAACAGTTCTAATTATGGCTTTTGTAATTCTGCAGGATATGAAAATGACCTGTTGGAGTTTTCTTTCTGTCTCAGAATTAATAAGGATCCAAAAAGGGATAAGCAGGAAGCGGGTGATCAGTTTCGATGGTGATTGTGTCTCTCTCTTTGTTTACAGGAGTTGTGCCTGTGAGTGACTGTTGGAGGTTGGGCAGGCAAGTGTCAAGGTGAGATCCAGGGAGGAGGTTTTAGGAGGAAAGCCTCTCCCTACTGGACCAGCAGACTGCTAGCAATCAGAAGAGGATTTACAGTTGGCGTACAGAGCATGGGGAAGGAATCTTATGTTTACATTTTTAGAAAAAATAAATTACCGTAAGTTAACATGTTAACTTAGGTTCGGGAGCAGGGCCATGCCCAAAACAACTCCTCTAATTTTCCAAGCAGCCTATTTATACTCTTCTCACCCATTCTACTCAGTCTGTTACGTTTCGTCAGCCCTACTCCTCTTACCCTCTGCCTCTTTTACCTCATCCTTCTTCATCCCATCACCTCTTCCCCTTTCCTTGCCTTTAACCAATCATCCTCATCCCCCTTTTCCTTCCCTCCGTCTCATAGCCATGTGTTATTCCTTCTTGCTCCAGGTTCCATCTAGGGGGTCCTATGCTGTCTCAGGAAATAAGTGGAACAAATTTTCCTGAAGGCCATACCCCCACTCTGAGACTCCATCTCCCAAGCCCTTCAGCATTATCCCCAGATGACAAAGCCAAGCTCATTCATTCCTTCATCCTCTCATCCTTTCATTCCCTCATCCCTTCATCTCTTCATACCCTTCCTGCAATAAATCTTTAAACTTACACCATTGTGGCGTGGTCCTTGATAGAGAATAAGCATCTAAGACATGGGCCAGAAAACCATTGGGTGTACGCGTCAGGAAATCTGCTACTCTAACTGCTCCTTCTAATTAGGTCTGATGCGCTCCAGCTGGAGAGACTACTTATGTCAGTCACATGTTACTGGGGAAATGGTAGAAACAACAACAAGAAAACCTCCCACTCCTATAACTAGCACTGTGGATCTAACGGAATGTTCCAACTAAAGGTTTCTCTGCCTTCCTCGGAATGACTGACCAACCGCTGAACAAGATCAAGGAGGTGCAATGTAACTCTGTTGTTGTCAACAAGATTAGAGTTGTAGAGAGGCATTCATGGGAGGTTACTCTTACTTTCAGCAAGTTTACTGAACTTTCAGAAGGATAATTTCTAAAGTATTGTCTGGAGGTGCTGTGGGAGTGGTGTGTATTGGCTACTTTTGTATCCTGTCTACATAAAAGTAACCTTCTCCTTTCACAAACATGTGAAAGGAGAACCCTAAGAAAGAACTGTGTTCACGGTATTGGTTCAAAGTTGGCCTTGTTTACAATGCCCCCTTACCACCAATCCAATGTGGCATCCAAAGAAAATATCTAAAGAAGATCATGAATGTCCTCTTAAGAGCTGGTTATGGAAAAATATACTGATAAAACTAGACATTAACAAACTGTTAAAAATGAATGACTAGCTGCCTCTGCATCTGGTGAGAACACCTTAAAGTTTATAGTCTGTCACATTGATGTAATTTGTCAGTATACAGATTTGATTTGAAAAAATGTTTAGGCACACAACTCTTATCTTGAAGGTTTCATTGACATACTCCATCTACATACTCCATCTGGGCTTTTTCCCATTGAAGTGGATTTTACTGGTACAATTTCAACAGGGCCAATCAACAAACAGAAGAAGTTGTCAACAATGATGTTGATTTTCTGCGCTGTTTTAGAGTTGTAGTCTGTGTGTAGTGTTAGTAATGGTGGCGGAGGAAGTGAACAAACGTTGTCCATTGGGCTTTGCACTTACCTCTTCGGAGGATGGTTGTTTACAATGCAGACAATTTTCAGTACGCCCCTTCATAGCATTGGAACTGACGTATTACATACAGTACAGACCAAAAGTTTGGACACACCTTTTAATTCAATGAGTTTCCTTTATTTTCATGACTATTGACATTGTAGATTCACACTGAAGGCATCAAAACTATGAATAACACATGTGGAAATATGCACTAAACAAAAAACTGAAAATAGCCCTTATATTCTAGTTTCTTCAAAGTAGCAACCTTTTGCTGTGATTACTGCTTTGCACACACTCTGCATTTTCTTGATGAGCTTCAAGAGGTCGTCACCTGAAATGGTTTTCACTTCATAGGTCAACCTGCCCTGTCAGGTTAATAAGTGGGATTTCTTGCCTTGTAAATAGTCATGAAAACAAAGAAAACCCATTGAATTAGAAGGTGTGTCCAAACCTTTGGCCAAACGTTTGTACACGGCAAACATTTGGCCGTGTACATCACGGCCGTGTACAAACGTTAACAGAGTCCACGCCTCTAGGAAGCAATCATTTCTCAATGGTCAGTCGCCCTGGATGCAACAAAGCGTAGAACAAGGGTCTGGTTTTTACCAGGCTAGTGGATGGAGCAGGAAATGAATAGGTGAAAGTTAATTTACAACCATGCCGACACTGCTCTATTCATGATAAAACAGGAGTGGTACTTAAAGAAAATGCTCATAGTTTGTAGATTTGTCTTACAACCTCCGCCTATGGACATGAGCTACGGATCAAGAATGAACACAATATAAATATTGAATGAAAATAGCTGAAATATTCTACCTTTGTAAAGTGATTGGGCTAAATCTTACAAGGATACTGGAGAATTTAAACCATTTTATTTGATTGCTAAACTGTTTTCTTGTTCTTATAAAGAATTTCTACACTTTTATAATCCCACAGTCATTTAAAACTGAATTCCACAAATAAAATGTTTATTGAACGCTGTACTGTGCATTGAGTGAAAGTATGTGTACTTCATGTTTTTTTACAACCAAGTGAAGGTCAAAGAGTCTTAAGTTTAAAAACATTATTAATTTCATGTTTTTTTAAACAAACACCAAAAAAAAAAAAAAAAAGTTCCAAAGTCCCAAATATCACATGTTGAGCTTCTTCACCCTTGTGACTCTTTCTTCTATAAATCAGGCCACACAGCCTACTAAACCTTGGACGTTGGATGGATCAAGTCTATATTGAGTTTGTCAGTCGAAGACCAATTCTGGACGTCTCTATGACGTGTAAACAAGGTACTTGGACATCTAACCGTGACCTCACTTGTACCTCAAAAGGCAGTTCAGTGCTTGAATGTTAGACCCGCTGTTTGGTCTGGAGGTCATATGAACATCCAAAACAGATGTAGGTTGTTCTTTTTTTTGTCAATATGAATTTGAGGTTTAACAGAATTTATTCATTTATTAGATTATTTTACATTTCTCTACCTTTCTCCAATGGTTTTATAAATGTTTACATGTATTCTGTGGCTGAGTGGTTACACAGTTGTTCCATTTACTGCCAGTAGGTGGTGGTACTTGTGAAATTGTTTGCTTGCCGCCATTTAGAGAGATGAGACGAAGAATTGTAGCGATGTGGTAAACTGGCTGACAGCGGGGGAAGTTGACCCTGGAGACTATCCTACAAAAGAGCTGAAAGGACTCTAGGCAGTTGGCAATTCAATCACGATGTGTGACTGAATTGGGATTGTGACTCAGGTTGTACATGATGTTTATAGGGAAATGTATATGGAGAGCTGGACACCAGTTGCTAAGCAGTGGAGTGGGGGGGAAGCTTGTGGTAGTCATGTAAGTGAAGGATCAATGAACACAAATAATAGGAGATATTTGACTGAAAAAACTTCTGATAAAGTGGGCAGTGGCATACAAAAATGGATGATGAAAGACTAAATTAAGATAATTATAGAAGGCAGATGAATATACTAAACTAATCAGTCGGGTTGGATTGGGCTCTGACAAAATGTCTAATTGCTTGAGCCAGGTCTGGTTGGATACTTTATGCCCAATCTAAACTCTATAGTGCAGATTTTTCCTCTAGATGCAGACCAGTGAGGCTGTGCGTTCAGATCACAGCAGGTGAAGCGCTCATAGTTTAAGTGAAGTTATTTAATTTCATTGTTCAGACATATTTATTGAGGCCACAGTCAATGGTTTCTGTCACTGTGGAAACAAAGATGTGTTCATCTGCTTTATCTGTGTGATGGGATCTTGATTATCTGGTCAACTTATTACATATTAATCAAATCAAATGAAAATTAAACGTAACTGAAAACCTATACCATTCCACTCAAATTTGAAAATATTTTATTGATCCCAAAGGGAAATTAAATGTTGTTGTAACTCATATCAATTCAAATTCTTCAGAGTCATTGTAGATGGTAATGACTGTTGACAAGAAAGATCTCCTGTGCGGTCTGTATTACAGAGACTTTGAAGAAGCTTCTGACTAAAGACACAGTTTCTCTAAACCATGAAAAGGATGGTGATGGTTGTCCATAATTTTCTTGTTTTTATCTAAAATCTTTTTTTCCCGTCATCATCTCCAGAGGTTCCACAGTCGTCCCCTGTCATCTAAGCTTCCACAGGACGTCCAGTCTGCTTTGTTCCATCCTGTAGACGGCTTCACTGTTGCGTCCAGTCCAGTCTGTTGTTCAGATGAACACAGAAGTATTTATATTCCTCAACAATTTCCACTCCTCTCCCATGATAGAAATAGAGTTTGATCTAAACTCGTTTCTCCTGAAGACCAAATAAGTGTCGCTATAAAAATTGACCGATAAAAATAGATTATGATGGAATTTTTTAGACTGAATCAGCTAAAGTGATGGACAACAAAAAAGTCTCATGCAGGGGTCCTCGAATCCAGGCTTCCAGGGCCGATGTCCCTGATTCAACATGCCTTAATCAGACAGCTGAAGAGTGCTGCTAATGACCTGATTATTTGGCTCAGCCGTGGTGAAGCAGAGCCACATCTAAAACCTTCTAGGCCTGGACTTGAAGATCCCTGGTTTGGTGCAACCTCTGCATAAGAGGCAGGTATAATAAATCAAAGGTTAACCACATTGTTAAAAGACAAATGGTAGAAACAAAGGAAAGATGAAAAGGGAATATGGTTCTTTAAAAGTTAAAGGAAGGTAGGAGAAATTGGAGGTGCTGGAAGGAACCGAGTGGTGGAAAGAATAACTAGATTACAGCTAGAACAGTCACGACTTAATGCATCTTTACATATAGTGGGGATATTCGGTTCAGGAAAGCATGACTTCGAGAAGTCGGGGTTCATCTGTTACTGTAATATCAGAGATAAAATGCCCAAGTAATTAAATTAAAATTGTTACTATGTCCATCTGTGGATCCAGCATCAAGTACAGGGATATCAATGAATCTTTCAGATCAGGAAGCAGATCAGGATGGCATGCATTGATCAACTGGCAAGGAGACATGTTCTACCTTAACTGTTAATGAAAAACAACTCCATTCCTCGGCAAACAATTGCAAACATGTTGTCTTACCAAAGTCATTCAAGATCCTATTGCTCAGTGGTTCCCAAAGTGTGGGGCGTGCCCCCTAGTGGGGGCGCAGTGCCATTGTATGGCTGAATAAATAAAAAAACAGTTTCCCCAAAGTGTTTCACTGTAAAGATGGTTTGTAGTGTGTTTTGTTGCAACCTGAAGTGTGAAATAAACTTCAGTGGAGTTTGAAAACAAAATGTGTGTATAGGTTAATGTCTGGTTGAATGATGTGTGTGCCCAGTTGATTTTCTTTTTCTTTTTTGGGGGGGATTTTATTGTAATCCATAGGGGGGCCCAGAAAATCTTTGGGAACCACTGGGGGGGCCAGAAGAAAATCTTTAGGAGCCACTGCTATTGCTCATTTTGTGTGTCTCTGATGCCCCTTGTGGCAGCAGATTGCAATACGCTTCACCTATGAGTAGAAAAGGTACATTGTTCTTTTTATTTGTGTGTGTGTAGAACATGTGTGTTAAAAAAATTTGAGTCATTTATTTTGTTAAAAATTTAGTTTTTTATTGTTGGGTAATACTATAATAGAGGATCAAAAAAATAACTTCTATTAATCAGTTTTATAGTGCTAAAATCCTTGTCTCCTCAATGCTCCCAAAAGCAGCTGTTTTTTTGTTTCTGTCTTAGTGTCGCTGTGTCTGCTAACATTCTGGGAATAATAAAACTTTGTTTTTGTCAAACACTACAAACCTGATCTAAAATAAAACATCTTGTCTGCAATCTTAAAGAGGAGGTGTTGGTACTGCCTGGTCGATGTCATCGCAGTCATGTGCAGATTAATCTTTAATGTTTGAGAGAGAGAGAGGAGAAAGAGAGTGTGCAAAGCCAGACTGCTGTTTATTTAAGACATGTGAGGATATGAAAAGAAATTTGCAATTTTATTGGTTTTCCAAACCCATACAAGCTGTTCAAAATGGTCTTATATATATATATATATATATATATACATATATATGTATATATATATATATGAACAAATTTGATCTCAGCTTATAAGAGGAACACTGGTGTAGATTCTCAGTCATCTGGGTTGTGACCTTTTCTTTTGTTTCTTGAGGACATTTTGCTTCTCATCCAAACGTTTTCTCAAATTCTGAACATGATTTTAAGTAACAGGCTTTTAAGTTGTTGTCACATTAGCAGGGCAGTTAGGATATGCGGTCGTTCTTGTACACAAACACTATTTAGCCAAGACTACCACTTTAAGATTTAAATTATCTTCAATAAAAAAGTAATGCAATCTTCCATTTTAAATCTTTTCTAGCTAGATATTTTTAGTTATTGCCAAGTGAATCACCCTCTTTTTTGGGGGGAGTAGAGGGTCTGTTACAACAAAGAACTCCAGATTCTGCAGCATCCTGCATGTGGTATTGGTCTGGCATACGAAGCAGGTTTTCTGCATTGTTTTCTGCAGTCGGTTTTGTCGTGAGGTACCTTGACCTTTAACCATTAAGCTTGTAGCCTCTGCAGTTCCAGACAAAATTGTCCACTCAACCAAAGGTGTACACAGGTCATTGGCGCTTTCTATCCGCTCACCAGGATGAAAACTATCCTCATGTGCCTGCAAGGCTGAGCGGAGAGGGAGAGAAGAGTCAGAATCAGCCACTCAGAGGTATAAAGTCTGCCTGCCTGTGAGACGAAGCAGCGAGGATGGCAGAAATCAGAACTGGGGGAAGACAGAGGCAATTTCACCATCTCTAGTTTCAGACACAAAATTGTCGCTAAATGGAAAAATAATGGAAGTGGCATCATTGGCCCCCCAGCATGATGCTATTAGCATGCCGGTGACATGAAGCACGGAGACCGACAGCAGTTATGTATTTTTGCAAGTAGGCATATAATTTATTGTGAGGAACACAATTTACATGGGTAGTCAATGCCTGTTTTATGGGCTCACAAATAGATGTATGAACTGAAGCATATAATGGTGGGGAGCAGCAGGCAAATGCATTCTAAATCTACCAAATGTGTTGGATGGAAAATGTAACCAAGGAAAATAAAACAAATTAATTTGTGCATGTTGCATGTAGTGCCTTTTGATTTAGGAATTTAATCTGAGAAATTTGTTCTCAAGATAAGCGCATAGATTGTGAGGCTCTTACATTTAGAATAGTTACTGTATGGGGAGGAGTCACTGTGACTTGCGTAACCAAAACATATACAGCCAAAATAAAGCTGACTCTGTTTTCAGTGTTTGCACACAGAATTATACGTGTTGTGTTTCCCCAATCATAATAGCAAAAGCTCTCAGAATAATTGACTGGTGTGTTGGGCAGATGGAAACTGGGGCGCAGCATAGTGATTAAGAATTAACAATAATAAAACGTAAAGGTAGGCAGAAGCAGAACATGGAATCAGCGTAGACACAACGGGTAACAAACTGCAGTGAACAATGGAAATCTAGTGACTGAGATATCTGAGGAGTGGCGAGTGACACAGAAACCATGTGAGTCTAGTCAGAGGTATCAGAGCAGCTGGAAGAGATTTCAGAGCAAGGAAACTGAGGTATGACGACTAATAAACACAAAGAACTCAGACGGACCTGAACTAAGTACAGATCATCAATAAATCAAATGGAAAAAAATGCAGCATTAGCATAACCAAGCGGAACAGTACATGGAATCAGGGTAGACACAATGAGAATGTTCGATTCACATTCTGTTCATTATGAAACGAACAGAAATTACATTAATGTAAACTCTGTTTGAATTTATTTAGTTTATTTTTCAACACAGAGAAATAAACAAAGCAAAAACTGATATTATTTATAAAAACAGTTATAAATAATTAAGAAATGATCACAGTACAAACATAAATGTAGACCATGACACAAATACTTGGGGATGATGTATTTGTGGGTAGTGGTGGGTCTGGATGAACTCATAGTGTCCAAGAAATAATCAGCAACCTGAAACTTGGCAGAGGTCAGTGGCAGAGAGGATCTGGAGGAAGAATCACTACAGGCAACTACTCAAAGGATGTCTGAAGACCAGCCTGGTGGCCTCAAGAGTCAACAGGGGAGGCCCAGAGATTGGTCTGAAGGCAGCAGAAACACACGAAGGAGACGGGTCCGTAGACACCCGAATCCTATGGAGGAGTTGTGTAGACTGGCCCAGTGACCTGGAGAACCCACAGATGACCCTTGGAAATAAAGACTTTCTACGATGGGAAACTCATAGCACTTAGGTTTCTCCAGCGTTCCAGCTGCACTGGGAGGCAGCTGGCATGTGTGGAACCCAGAAGAGCTTGGCAGTGTGAGATCAGTGTGTGCCAGTGGATTTGTGAGTGAATGCATTCTGAGTGATTCATAAGAGTATACTGGATTATTTATAAGCTAAGGAATCCATTTAAGTGAGAGGACTGTCGTGTTTGTGAAGTTGAAGGTAGAAGTTGGTAGAGTACCCAAAAATTGTACTCAAGAGTAGCACTACTTCAACGTATTCTTACTCAAGTAAAAGTAGGCGTCCAAGAAATTACTCAAGTAAGAGTAAAAAAAGTGTTGTTGTTTTTTTACAGTGACTCAAGTACTAAGTAACTGATCAAAATATAATTTAATTATTAAAAATTAAATGGCCCAAAATATAGTTATGTGAAAATGTTGGTATTTTAAAGACCAAAAGAAAAATAATTCATGTAAAAAGTATAATTACGAAATAGCAAAATCAGGCAAAAGAAGCAACATAGTAAAAAAATAATCCTACAGATATTTTTTTTTCTATAAAGACACTCAAGTAAATGTAACTGAGTGAATGTAATTAGTTACTACCCAACTGTGGTTGAAGGTGAAAATCTGTATGTAAAATGTTTGAGTATGAGTTTATAAATTAGACTATCCGTTAATTGTATGGGGATAAAAATACACATTTGAAACTATCCTGATACTCAAAAATCACTTAAAGGGGAAACTCAGAGCTGATTAACATACCATCTATTGTTGTTGGTTTTGGCCAAAAAGATGGATGTTTGAGAAGAACATCTGGCTAATTTCATCCTAACACGTCACCCTACCGTTCAGGGGATAGGAAGAAAAGATCCCAGCCCATCCAGCCGAGAAACACAGTCCATCCAGCGTCTATTTTGGCATGGTTTCATTCCACTAAAGTTCAGGATTCACAGATGACTCCAAGACAGAAGCTCAGAGCCTCATTGTAAAATTGAACAAAAACTGATATATATTTCTAATTAGAGAAGAGTCCAATGCTCAGCTGTCTGAACAACGTCCCAGTCATATCTGTGGACAGTCAGTACTGGGGGGTTGAGTTAACACTTGATCAGGTATCGGGACAATTCTTGCAAAACTTTGGTTTCCTTACTGCTGATAGTGGGCCTAATAATAGCCCTATCATCTTCAATTTTATTTTATTTCTATCTGTTTTACCTAAGAAAAAACCTAAGAAAATTTGGAAATAAACACTTTGAATTTGTAAATAACCGAAAAAGCCCCAGAAAGACTGTTCCTGTCTATATAGAGTTGTGTTATTCTGCTTATTCTAGTCTAAATATAGGATTGGTAGTTTACCATATTTTACCATATTGAGCATTACGTAGTTATGTGCTTCACTCCCATCAATCACACATGCCAGAAGATTTGCACTTGTCTCACTTGCAACTAGTGACAAAATGGAGCTGGAGGACGATAAACAAAAGTTGAATTAGTAAAGCCAGCCATGTGCAAAGTCAGAGGTCTGGAAGTATTTTAAACTGGTAACAGAGTAAAATAACATATCGCATGTATTTTGGATTCAGGTCTCTAATTAGAGCTAATTAGTCAGGCTGCATTCATCTTGCCTAAATGAATACCAAGGACGTATATTTGTCCCTCTCCCATGCTTTAGATCAGATCCTTGTATGCCCAGGGGTCAGGGCAGAAACAGGACTATAGAGCACAACTTGGGGATGACAACTTGGTGTTGTGGGAACAGTCTCTTTCAGTGGACACAGATGGGAATATGATAGCATGGCTGTTAAGGACGAGGACGTGTCAATTGGAATTAGATTTCATCTCAGGGTTGTCTGGTTCCTAAAGGATGTATGTGGGGGTGTGTGTGTATGTGGGTGTGGGTGTGCGGGGGTGAGTGTGTGGGGGTGTGCGTGCGTGTGTGTGCTTCAGGTACAGTTTGAGCAGCAGAGAAAACTCATCAAGTCAGCAAGTTAATTAATGAATATTTTAAACGTCACTGTGATAGGACCCACATGACAAGATAACCAAACACTGACTGGGGGGAAAGATGATTAAGAAATCTCCGTCAATGGTGGGCACACAAACAAAAACACTGACATACATATTCACACCAACACACATACATGCACGCACCCACCCCCACAGGTAAGATCTGTCGGCTGCATGGCAGTTCAGTTACAAGCAACATTCCCTTTCAGCAACAAATTCCTGAGGTCCATTCCCAGCCGAGTTCGTTCTGCATGGAGTTTGCATGCTCAGCCTGTGGATGGACAGGTTCTCTGCAGGGATTCAGGTTTCCTCCCACAGTTAGTAAAACATGGACATTACTCTCGCCAAGTTATCTTTATGTGTGTGGGGGTGTGTTTGTCCAGTTTGTCTCTGTTTTTTTTCCTGTGATAGACTGGTGGCCTGTTTAAGATGTATCCAGTCTCCCGCACTCAATGCCATCAAGCCTCAACAATCCTGAGGATAAATGATTCTATTCAGCAGGAGGAGGAAAGTAGTGCAGACAACTCCAATGCAAAAAACATGGGGAGCCGTTTATGGATGGGGTGTTCAGGAGAACTACGGAAAATGGAAATAGCCAGCACTCCAAAAACATTATGGAGGTTTTAATGTGTACAAAAAAGGAACATGGAACATGCTGTAGTCAGCAGAAATAAAACCTTTATGTTGTTAGGGTGTTGATTATTTCCAGTGAATGATTATATAAAATGAGGCTCTGTTTCTAATTGTTACACTGAATTTTAGTTTGTCTACTTTAGCTCACACATTAAAGTTGTTGTGAAATAGGTAGGAATTAGTAATAGAGATGGTTCCCAGTTTTATTCATATTTATACCTGTGAGATGTTTTCTACGTTGTTGTCAGAGTTACAAATATTTTGATTATAGTAACGTATTTATCTGTCATCTTACATCTAACTATACTGCTAACAGATTGTAAGCTGCAGAAACCCTCAGGTTCCCCCTGCTGACTCGCTACCACACCTGTCCACAGGGCAAACCTCCGACAGCCCGTCTCCTGCTAAACGGGTGAAAAGAGATTTTTTTTTAAAACTCATTATTACTATTCTCCTACACTTCAACAACTGTTAAAAGATTCAAATGATACTAGTGAACAGTTAGGAGAGATGGATTTGAATTACTTTATCTTATCACTAGTGCAAACAGAAATAATTGCGTTTTATTTTGTTGAATAGGAAGAACCACAGTTGAACACAGGAGAGACATTTTCCTTGATTTTCTTAAGATATATAATGGAATATGCAGAAAATAGGTTAAAATATTCAACAAAAATTTTCTATTCAGAGTCAGAATTGAATTTCCTTAGATTTTTGGTGATGTTTGGTCATGTGATAGTACAGTAGAATGCAGTGGTTAGACATTTACACATTAACTAGTTTAAGTAACAGTAAGATCCATCAAATCTCTCATTGCTGGATAGTCAGAAGTTTCACAAATAGGCATCTAAATTGATTATTGTGGACTCCGTCTTTCTCTGCCAGGCTACATAAAAAAGGCACAGTCCACATGACAAATCAGGTCAAACAGTTCTTGACTGAAATAGATAGGGATGGATTTCCTCCCAGGAGATGAAAAGCCATTTGTTTTCATTTTACAGATGGCCATTGCCCCACATCTACTTCAGATCACACAGTCCACTGCCCCGTGCCTGAGGCTGCACGTTTCAGCCATCTCTGTTCCCTACCCCGCCAGCATACACTACCTTTAGGGCACAGAGGTAGGGTGATGGTGGTAAAGCAGACACAGATCAGACAAACTTACTGTACTTTAATATGTATTTTAATAGTACAGTGCCATAAAAATCACACTGTAGTTGTAAGTAAACTTATCCCAACATGTGAACCAGTTCTTCTCAGTTTTGACTAATTCTACGAAGCAAATGCCAGAAGGTTGACAGAATTAACACATAATCATCATCATCATATCTGTACTCATGTTCGTACATCTGTGATGGACTGGCAGAGTTTAACCCAGGTCAGGTTGGCGTAAAAAGTCTGACCTGACCTGGTTTGGGATGGGAGGCAGGACTAGCTCTGCTAAGGCCTCCAGAAATCAACGGGCGCTATAAGAAGGAGCAAGAAAAAAACAAACTTTCAAAATGTTTTATATTAATAATATAGTTTATTAATAGAATTAATTCTGAATTAATTTAGCAAAAAATATTAATTACTACATCAAAAAATATTTATGCTTTGCTTATCTCTCCCCCTCCTTCTTTACTAAGAAGGAGGCCGAGGCAGAGCCACAGGCTGACGGCCTCCGTGCCACGGAGCATTAATGCAGCATTCATACAAGAAGAGCCCAACAATCATTAACGCACAAGGCTTTCACATTTGAGCTTTAAAAAACCATTTTTGATTGGTCTAACATGATATTCTAATTTTCTTCCTCAGAATTTTGTATTTTCTTTATCTTTAAACCAGAATCATTAAAATTGTAACAAAAAAAAATTAAAATCTTGAAATATTTGACTGTTAGTAATGAAGATCTATAAAAGGACTGTTTAACTTTCTGAGATGACTGGCAAGAAATTTAGCAAATTTACATGATTTTTTTAGATGCACTAATAATACTTCATAGACTGAATTAATTTAATACAGTGGTGCAGCTGTTCATAGAAAAGTTATTCTCACTTCATCATTGTTGGCCTTATATCCAAGCTTATCACAATAGTGAAATCGTCATCACTTTAACCAACAGGCGCTCAGTGTTTAATTGTAGTGCTGTAAAATGCTGTGTAAAAAATAACTACAGAGAGTAACAGAATGCTTTCCAACCATAATCTTAAGTGCTGTGAAATAAGACAGCTGGACGTGATTCTCTGTGTGAAAATGCTTCATCTCCGATCTCAAACGCCTCTTTGTTTAGTTTTGATCGAGGATTTGAGGATCCAGGTTTACCTCTTGTTGTGAGCACAATCAGTTATCAGTCAATTCTACTAAATGTTTTTCTCTTTCGGTTTTTGTCACTTCTCAGATGTTTCCTAACAAGAGCAACATGTGAAATGTTTCAATATTATGTTTCAGGTGTGAATAGTTGTGAAATGTCCTGTTGAGAAAGGTTAAGAATGAATGAATGAATGAATGAATGAACGAATCTGTTGTCACTATGATCATGTACAGTGAGATTAAAGTCAAAAAGACAGAAATGCTATATAAATTCAATATGAACATAAATGTGGTAATACTTACCACATATCCACACACAGATTATATAAATATAAACCACCATAAAATCAGCTCATGTTAGAGCTCAGAGTAGTTATTGTTTTCAGGTTGAAGCTGGTTTTGAGACTGTTTGTTTTACTACTGATGCACCTGTAGCGCCTCCCTGAGGGCAGCAGGTCAAACACGTTGAAGCCAGGGCAGGGGCTTTGCTTGATGATGGCTATGGCTCTACTGAGGCAGTGAGAGGTGCAAATGTCCAACAGAGAGGAAACAGGGCAGTCAGTGGTCCTCTGGGCTGACTGAGGCAGGATTGCAGCTCAGACTGCCTCCTCTGTTTAATGTTGTTCTTTCAACCTGGACTAATTACTTCTCTATCACAACATCCAGCTTCCCTTATTCATGTGAGCATAGTGTCATCACAGCTACAAACTACCATCCCTACTCAATAAGTCTTTAAAACATTATAGAATCAGATGTTGGTCTAACATGCATTATTTTGTACTGTGGCAGGTAACCCAAACAGACAAGTTAGTTAGTTAGCATGACGGCTAATAAACGGTTCTCCTGGAACGGTATCAACTTTATTTTTATAGCACATTAAAAAACCGCGAAGGCAGCCAAAGAGTTTTACATTAAAACAGAAATGTGTTCGCGGTGTCTTGTGTGGCGCCAGTACCAGTGATGTACACGGTGTGTATGACACTGGCTTTATCCCTTGAAAAAAGCCTTGGCATCAGTCCTTGAAAGCCAAGGAACAAACGTTTTGTTAAAAGAGATTTAGAAAGAGGAAGAGAGGAAGCCTGTCTGACACTCAAGTGTAACTTGTTCCATAACTTGGGAGGAACAAACACCAAATTCTCTGTCACCTCTTAGCTTCAGCCTCATATTAGGATCTGTGAGCAGCAACCGATCAGCTGATCTTAGGGATATGGACGGATAGTAAGATTGAAGCAGCTCACATAGATGTGGTGGAGAAAGGTTGTTCAAACATTTGAAAACAAATAAAAGCTTTCAGTGGATTCTGCAGTCCACATGGAGCCAGTGATGGAAAGGATGGGAGTGATGTGCTGGCGGCTACGGGTCAGAGTTAGCAGCCGAGCAACAAAGGTCTGCACAGGCTGCAGACGGGTGAGAGAAGTCTGGCTAATGCCTACGTACATTACAGTAACCAAGACAAACTGTGATAAAAGCGTGATTTAATTTCTCCATGTCCGGTCTTGTTAAGATTGATTTCACCTTCACTATTTGGTGGAGATGATAAAAACTTTGACTGTCGTTTTTTCAAATTTAAAATCAGAATCAAACTTCACCCCCAGATTGGTGACAAGGTACCTGAGATAAGAACAGTGACCCAAGATCTACAGAGCGGGGAGGGACAGCAACTCGGTCCAGCACAGGCTCAATCATTAAACAACCAGTTTAAAATAGTTTTCTTCCAGACCTATCACAATCACCAAACAATGGAACACGTGGGTCCAACACACACCTGCTCACACACAGGAAATTGACACACTACAGCTACCAATGTTAAGGCCTATTATCTCAATTTTCCTCTTTATCTCTTTCCTTAGTATTTATACATGTGGACTGATGTGTGTGTTTTTGTGCCTGCATGTGTGAATGGTGGAGTGTTGCCATCTCAGTCTTGTATACACTGAGGACGGTGAATGAAATGTCACTCCACTTCACAACAGGCAAGGTGGCCCGGTCAGCCCTGGTCACCGTCTCTGAAAGACAATTCATGCCAAAATCTGGCTCATGAAAAATCATTCAAATGAATCATGATAAAAACATACTTCAAGACAAATGTGTTAGACATTTCAATAGTAATTATGGCAAGTTTTTTCTGGAGCAAATAACAAATTTGCTCTAAAATGTGAAGAAGGAAAAGCAGAGGAACAACTCAGAGACGCGGGTAGCTAGCGTTAGCCTGCTGTTTCCGCAAAGTCGTGCTGTCCAGGAACCGTACCAACCTTGGACGATTTCTATTCTTCCATACAACATGAGTACTAAATATTACAAAATATTAAATAAAACAGTTAATTAAAAGATTAAAAAATTTATGAAATTAATCCTATAAAGTATTCAATCAATCATTTATTTCTACATCTCTCTACACAATATTGGTGTTTCATTGGTGTTTTACAAAATCAATATATAATAGATAACACATGTGCAGGTTGAGACGATAATAAATCTGAAGTGCCACCACATTTTTAAGTATAAAAACCAGTCTGAATAAACAAAAGTCTTGAGCTTTGATTTTAAAAGGCCAAGTTCAGTTACACAACACAGAAGTGGTAGCGGTCTCAAACTGCAGTCCCTGATTGGAAGAGTCCTGCAGAGAGACGTCTAAACGTTGCAGGACATTTAAGGACCGGAGTTAGAGACAACTAATCTGGTGGAAGCTGACTCCAGAGTCGAGCTGCACCACAGAAAATGACTCGGGCACGCCAACATTTGTACTTTCTCCATGGAGCAGCAAGTGTTGAGTGTTTGTCCTCCAACATTTGTCATTTTGCAAAAAGTATTTATTAAGAAAATTTGCCAAGACTGCCAAGACAAAAAAAAATCACTACATTTGAAAAATAGATTTTAAAGAGCCATGAGACACAGATGTCTGGTATTTGGTTACAGAATCATGAGTAGATGACAGACAAACAATTTTAACAAACAAATATAACAATGTTTGTTTTTATGTAATGGTAACAAGTGTTTTAGAAAACATTACTTAGAACAAATACTGTTCTGTCAAATTTTTGAGTGGCTTTGACAAAATTTTATTTTTCACTCCTGGTGTTCTGGGATGAATCTTAAGGTGACAGAACCAATCCTGTGGCTGTGCTGTCACAAACAACACATCTTCTTCCCCTGTGTGGTAGAGTTTTGATTTATGCCAAGCATAGGAAACACTCAATACAGCCCACTGTCTGCAGAGCAGCAGATAGCTGTTAATGAGAAGAGGTCCACCCCTCTCTATCTCTATTCTTTTGGCCTCCCATTATCTCTGTGCAGTCTATAAGCGTGCAGTTACCTTACGAGGTCTGATAATATCCCAATAGGCATTGAGCGCTGATGGTCTGTCTGTACAGTGGGCCATGTACAGCGCTGCTATCAGGAGAACAGACCTTGGTAAAAATAGAAAAAAAAAGATGAATGCAGTCACACAAACAGTGGTGGCTTACTCTAAATATTCTGCAAATTTACAACACCGACCCCCATCGAAACATGACTTCTCACATCCCCGATTCCTTCTTCTTCCTCTTTCTCTCTGTCAGTTACAGCGGTTCCTTATCTCCCCTCTTCCCTCTTCTGCCCGGGAGATAACAGTAATTCTTCTCCTCGCCGCATCCCAGCCTCCCACTCGCAGACAAAAACGCACACACGTTCAGACTTTATTCATCTCTCATTAAGGTTTTTAATTCCACTGCATAGTAGTAACGTGTGGCCTCCACACACGTACTGTAGCACGCATGCACAAACACGTCACTGAGCGCATGGGCACAAACGCACACACACAAACAGAAGTCAGATTTCTCCCTTCCCCCTCGGCTCCCACAGCCCAACAAAGACACATGCTGGCAAAATATTTCTACTCAGTCAAGATAAAGGGTTAAGGCTGCACTTGGACGGCCCTTTGTCAGACCGGTGGCTGGAGCTGGAATGTAATTAACTATTAAAGTATATACTATGTTATCAGTCTTATATTGGACAGGAAATGTGCTAGCCCTTTGACTAGCTCCTAAAAAAAAATTATCTATCTATCTATCTATCTATCTATCTATCTATCTATCTATCTATCGAGTATAGTTCTGAATTAGGATGTGTCTCTGTGACCCTGGCTCATGCACATGTTGCAGCTCTGCTGCACATCCAGACACAATTACATTTTTTCCAGCGCTGTTTCGTTCATGAAAGAGGGAATAAGTATGAAAAACAGACAGAAAACGGAGAGGAAATTTGGACATTTCTCCCACGCAATCCTTGGTTTGCCATGCTTCTGTCTCCGCCTGCCTCCCCGTCCCCATCCTCTCCCCGGCCTCTTCTTTTAAACAAGAAACCTGACGCAAACGCTTGTAAGGTGCTTGAAGATTGAATCAGCTTGCTTTCATTTTCCTCCCCTTGCTGCCATTCTTTTCTGCCTTCTTCCTCCTTCTACTTTTTTCTTTTCTTCATGGAATCCTATTCACCCGCCGCCGCTGCCTCCCCCACTCCATTGCTCTCTTCTATCCACCTTTTTGAAATTGAAGATGTGTAAAGGCTTGGGCTTTGGGGGCAGAGTCTATTTTGGAGCCATAATAAAATTCATAGCCTGACACACACACCCCCACACGCCTGGTCAGGGGAATCACACTACAGTATATAGTGGTCCTTCACTATTACTTTACACCATGCCTTAAATGTGCCTCGCTTTAGCAACCACACCATATTTTGTTACCCTCTAGGATTATACTGTCATTATTTGTAGCACCTATGAATTTAGAGAAAGAATAGCGCTCACTTTCAGTGTGAGCCATTCACTGTGGCTAAGGTTGAAGCTAATAATAGCAATGCCAATGAACGCACTTTTTTAATGGTTATTCTCTGTCCTATATGAAACATAATGCTAAGTTTTTAGTGGCGTAAGCAACGTGGTTCTGACAATGTGAGTTCTTATTGCATCACTGTGCTTCATTGTGGTAATGGAAAAGAAGGCAACACATTTATTTTGCTGATTCTTTCTGAGGTTTGACTCGTAAAACTGATGTAGGCGTTTTGACAGATGTGCATGTCTCTTTCTTTTGCTATTCTACTGTAAATAGTTTAAAATTGCTGTAAAAATCTGTTTTTATCATAAAAGGATACATAGAGTCCCCATAAATCTGATGACTTCAAAATAGAGAGAGGTAAACTACATTCAATTGTTTGTTTGTTTTGTTTTTCTTTTTTCTTTATTCAAAGCTCTGGTTGATCCTTGATAGCCTCTGGAAACTTTCAATAACATTAAGATATTAATGTAAAAATATTTTTTGCATAAACATTTAACCATTTATTGGACTTGAAGAAGAAAAGACCAACTTCACTCAGGTGGAACTTTGTCAACAATGCTGGTAGTCTGAAATATATAAAAAGTGAAACAGGAAAATCAGACAATTCTGTAGACTGAATATATTAAACTGTTACTTTGCGTTAACCAATAGGCTCTTGGTGGGTCAGCTGGACAGTTAAAGAAAACACATTTAGTAGAACAATTAAAATACATTTTTTTACAGCAGAGAATGTCACTAGTCTGTTTCAGTCAAAGCTTATTGTAGAAAATGTATCAGTCAGCTGGATTCATCTTAACCTCCTAACCAGATATCTTACAGAAACAGGGAGAACTGCTTTTAAAATGAAGCTAACTCAGACAGAATTGTCTGTTTTCAATGTAAGCTATTGTTAAATCTGCTGAGTAGTTGTTTAATTACTGGTAACTGGTTGACTAATTAGTGTCACATTGGGGAACAACTTTTCAGATGCACTTAACATCTAGATTACAGATAGATTTCAGGGTAGCTATTGTTGGGGCCTGCCATAGCGATGCATAGGGGAAGCAGTGACTGACTTAGCAAGTCAAGTCAGTCACTGCTTCCCCTATGCATTGCTATAGCAGGCCTACCTAACGTTCTACACCTCAAAATAACTGCCGCTTCCTACTACCTCTAATGCGACTCGTACCGCTGCGTGCCCCCTCACTATATATATATATATATATCAACACGTGCGGCTCGATCTCGTGAGGGGAGCTATTAGTTTTGTTGGTATTTCAAGTAACTGTGGCGACATGATTAACAAAAAACGAGCCAAATTCAACTCAAAACAAAAGACTGACACAAAACAGTGTCAGTTAGACTCAAAATAGACAGAATTTAGTCTGCCCCTCTGAGCTGCTCTTTAGAACCACAATGATTGCAGAATGTCAGAACTACAGACATGGTGGAACAACTGCTATAAACTCATGCTGTTTATGTTATATCTTATATGCATATCATCTAGTGGAGACAAAAGCAACAAGAAAACTAGTATGCTCTGGACTTAAGATGGAGTTCATGTACACATATTCATGATGTGCTTTGATTAAACTAATTTATCTTCAGTGTAATTCCAAAGTACCGAAAAATTAACTTTATACCAGGTGAGTCTATCTAACCTGAGAATGTGAATCTGTACTGGGCTGATTCTGTGCCTTCAAATCATTTTAACAATGCTCCTGTAGAAGATTCATAACTTATAACTTATAAGTCTGAAACAGGAACAGGTCTGAAAAACAGTCAGTGTGCTACACTCAAGAGAGATTCATTTGATGCATCAAAGAGTGATGTCATCACTGCTGATGTCATTGTTACCAGTAGAACTGAACATTCTAATGGTGCATTCACATCAAACACGTTTTGAGCATCAGGTGAGTCTGGTTTATATTCAAAGTCTATGTAGAGTGTTGGATGTGTTAGATGTGTCAAACACTCCAAACGGTTCAAATCGCGCCGCGCTAGACGCTGGAAGCGCCGCAATAGCCCTCGACGCTCCTCCACATAGACTTTGAATATAAACCAGACTCTCCTGACGCTCAAAACACATTTGGTGTGAACGCACCATCATATGTCCAGTGTCACTTTAGGTCAGTGCTTCTCAATTCCAGTCTTTAAACCTCCTGCTCTGCATGTTTTAGATGTGTCTCTATTTCAGAACAGTTGATCCAAATGATTGCATGATCTCTTCTGCAGTCATCAAGTACTGCAGAAGCCTGTTAATCAACCTCTGATTCAATCCAGGTGTGTGGCAGAAGGGGAACAACTAAAACATGCAGAGCAGGGGGCCTGAGGACCGGAATGGAGAAACACTGCATTAGTTCCATCATATTAGGACCAAAGTCCAGTCCTAATATGATGGACTCATTGCTTTGGGTCAGGGGTAACATTTAGAGGTAAGGTGCTAATTAAGTTTTAGTTAATGATAGGGTTAGGAATAGACTAGTATTGGGATTAGGGTTAGGCAAAAACGCAGCTACTATAAAATGAAGGAAATCAATGCAAAGTTCTAATGTGGGTCGAAATAGTTTTGACAAACCTGTACAGCATTTTGTTTTCTAAATCATTATAAACAATGATGGTATAATGTTAGGTTGTATTTCTGCCAATTGTGTAGCTGCAGTACATTAGTAGTCTAATGTGTTGAATGTGCTGAGACACATTCAACACATTAAAAACCAATCAGAACCAAAAGTTTGTCTTTTGGTTCTGATTGGTTGTTTCTGGACAGCAGCAGAACCAGAGGACTTTTCACAGATTCTCTGATTCATATTCTACTGTCAGACACTTTTAACAAATATTCATCCATCCATCATCTAACACACTTATCCTTGCACACACACATTCACACTTTAGGGCAATTTAGAGAGATCAATTAATCAATTAATTTTTGATCAATTTTACCTGATCAGTTTTTATATAGGAAAGATTTAATAATGTTTCTTATGCTGTTTTGAACTCTGAAACTGATCTTGTTTTTTCTCCATTGATTTTGGAGTCAGGAATTTTATTTGTGTTGAGGCCCGTGTTTGTTTTTGTTTCCTAAATTTGTGGAAAGCCTCAAATTTCAGAATAATGCCCAGTTTCAGCAAAACCTGGGTTTAGATAGTGACCTAGTTTAGTACCACCTGGGTGTGGGTCGGCGTAAAGGTCGAGCCGGGCATAGATTGGCCTTCATACCAATGCCAACATGAAGGCCCTCCATGCAACCAGTGGAGGTTGGTCGCATGGACGTCTGTCTTCCCTCAGACCTCCATGTTTGTGTGGAGGTTTGGTTTTGCCTGGACTCCTCTGGTTGCAACCTGGGAGTGGGTCGGTGCAAAGGCCGAGCCAGGCTATGCATGGAGACCCCTTGTTGATTGAAAGTCTGTCTTTCCTCAGACCTCCCTCGTTGATTGAAGGTCTGTCTTTCCTCAGACCTCCCTGGTTGATTGAAGGTCTGTCTTTCCTCAGACCTCCCTGATTGATTGGAGGTCTGTCTTTCCTCAGACCTCCCTGGTTGATTGAAGGTCTGTCTTTCCTCAGACCTCCTTGATTGATTGAAGGTCTGTCTTTGTTTGGACTCCTCTGTTTGTAGGGAGCCTTCTGTCTGCAGGGGGGTCTCTGGTTGGGTGGAGACTCTAGGATGGTTATTTTCCAGTGCAAGTTTCAACTTCACCTTCAGGTCTGCAACCTGACCCTGCAGAGCTTTCATTGTTTCTTCCTGTGCTTTGAATTTGGAAGCTTGCTCAGTGTGACTTTTGAGCTGCTCCTCATATTTAAGTCTCACTCTGTACTCTTCTACCATGACTTCTATCAGACCTTTGTTGCGGGAGGCGTATTTTTCAGCCTCCCTCTTGAAATACTCCAGCTGTTGAAGAATGCTCTTGTCGGCTGTAACTTTAGAAGAGCAAGAAACCTTTGCTGCATCTTTCATCTCTGGCACGTTTCTTCCACGTTCACGTTGGACTCGCAGGTGATGTTCTTTTACTACCATTTTTTGCAGTTTCTCAATCTCCTCCTGCTGTGATTTGACTTCAGCCTGACACGCAATCCTTCGGTCTCTTTCCTCATAGAGATCAAAAATCTTACTCTGCAACTCATTTTTAAGATCGTCTACCTGCTTTGTCAGATCAATGACGTGTTGGCTTGTCTCTTCCACGACTTCCACTGAGGGGGTAATCTCGAAGCCAGCAGAGGGAGTTGTTTCCTGCTTGACTATCAATGATGTTGGACTCTCAGAGTCGCCGGAAGGACCCGATTCCCCCTGGATCTCTGCTGATTCATCTTCCGGTTTAATGGGGCTGTCTATGTCTTCTTCAAAAGAAATGACAGCGTCGTAGTCGACTTGGATGTTGAGGTCCATAATGTCGACCCATGAAAGCTCAGCTGGAAAAGCTTCATGTTCACAAGCAATCTGTTGTTGCTTCATGTCGATGTTCTGGTAATTTTTTGCTTCTCTGAAAGGCTTGTAATATCTGGAATCGATATCCTGCTAGTTTCGATTAATTTCGAACGTGCTCTGAAGAGTGATCTGTCGCGATAGAACTGAGGAACAGGTCTGAGAAAACTCTGTCTGTGAGCTACATTCAAGAGAGAGATTCCTTTGTGGTATCATAGAGTGACGTCATAACTGCTGATGTCATTGATACCATTGGAACTGAACATTCTATCCACCTTATTCCTGGGAGGCTTACTGGGGAAACGATTAAGGGTCTTACTTCCGGCGCCCACCGGATGTAGCAGTATTTCATTGTAATTTGTAGGGTTTTTGGCTAATCTATATTCATGATAGAAGTTACATCTCTCTTTTCGGTTATTGTACAAGTAAAACTTGTTTAAAGACACGCCATCTGTTATTAGAGAGCTGCTCAGTACAGAGGATTGTAATTATGAGTTTAATCATGGGGAGCAACAGGAACACAGCGTTAAGTTTTGTAATGGAATGACCGTGAATAAACAGCACTGCTAGCAGCTCGTTTCTCTGAAGAGCTGACAGTAATAAAGAAGAGAAAAGAAGGGATTTTGTGAGCTGCAGGTTTGGACTGACAGTGTAAAACACCAGAACTACATAATATTAACTTGGTGTGATGTGAATTTGATTTTTCATTTGAATTAAAAAAATAATAAAGTTCATGAAGTGGCTGCAGCAAGTGTGTTTAATCATTATGTTCGGGACAGCAATACATTTCTATAAGACAAAATAAAATATCTGGGTTTATTTAGCCCATCAGAACCAGAACCTTGAGGTTCTCCGTTGCTGAGTGACGAAATGACCACAGCTGCTGCGCTTCGGACCCTAATAAGGATAATCTCCCCACACTGGACTAGAACCGAACCCAATCACACATTAACCTGTTATAGAGAGCAACTTGCCACTGGAAAGAGTCGTAAGATGCCTTTGTGGAGCTCGGGTAACTGTTGTGCTGTTCACGGCTGTACTCTAATAGTCAGACCAAGTTTAATTTGTGGCTGCAGCAGCAAATCTGTTTTGAACGTGCTCCCAAATCAAAAAGGCAGAGTTTCTGTGATAAGCGGTAGTTTTCATCACCTACCGACAGATAAGGAAATAAAAAGTGCTCGTTTCATTGTGTGAATAAAAAGCCAACAGAAGAAAACCCGTATCTGCATCCGAAGCAACTGAGTCAGTGAAGTAGCTGTATATGCTAGTGCGGGTTATTTGCAGCCATTTCTTCAAGTCCCCATCACTCCCCGCAACAGCTGTAGGTAGCGGTAAAACAATATTGCCGCATTTAAGTTGTGTTAGTTGATGTTCCCACATATTTTACAGCCTAAAAGCTCTGACGAACGCCGGTCAGTGAGACGCTAACATGTAAACAAATGACGGTTCCGGTTTGCGGCGGAAGTTGCGCCCATAAATCACGCAAAGCCTCATGGGGGCTAGGAATTAGGTGGATAGAGGACGGCTGAGCAGGCAGTTAAAAACTACAGTGATGGTGGAACACCGAGTTACTGTAGAAGGAGGCTGAGCAGAATGTTAGAACTATAGACATGGCAAAATGTTTTGGGCATTATATAACTGATTTAGCCCAACCACTGTTACTCATAGGAATGAGTAACATATTTTAAATGGTGTAGCCATTTAAAATGAAACTTACTGGAAATTTCAAAATAAAAGCCTAAATATGCCTGCCTTAGTGCCCTGCCTAAGGCGGTGCACTAATATTAGCCTTTACTATCTTCTTCTCTCAGGTTACTAATATTAGCACAAACATTACCATTTCACTGCCCCCCATTAGCATTAGCCTTTTCCCTAAAAAAGCCTTGTTCCCAATATTATACAGTTATAAATACAAAAATAACTTGTGGATTCTATATCTTATGCTTGAGTTCCCACTTCCTTCCACAGCACCGGTTAGAAGCAGCAGCCTTTAAAGACTTGTAAGATTTCATGAATAGGCTACAGAAAACATCCCATCATTGGGATTTTTGTGAAAGTCCAGCAATGATATCAATGTCACAGGTGATCTCTACCAGTGTTTCCCAAGCCTGGTCTTCAAGGCATCATTGAGTACAGGTGCAAGGTTCTGGACCGTCACTTAAAGCGGGACTCAGCAAAAAGAGTCGGCAGAGAGAAGGGAAACAATATACAGGCAGAGTTCTGGGAGGAGCACACAGCACACATCCGCTGACATCCCGATTCCAGGGGCTTCGTTCAGGGTGATGGTTCTTCCTTCCTTTATTCTCAAGAAGCAGGTAAAATTTTTAATTCATACAATAAGCGATTAAATCATTAAACAGTGAAAAGATACCATAAAATACTGATATCAAATTTCTTTGTTGTTAATGATGTGTTTTTTTTAATTCTTTGTTAATGTTTGTGTGTGTGTGATTGCAGGGCTGAGGACGTGGAGGGGATCACGGTTAGACCAGAGCTGCTTTCACATGTCGCCTGGCCCCAGTGCAGCTACGCATTATCACTTCTGGGCTACCAATAATAACAGTGTCCCAAGGAAATATGTATGAAAAAATAAAATAAATAAAAATTTGAAAAAGCAAGAATGCTCTCATTTTCTAAACAGAAGGGGAAGAGACATGTGCGGTGAGACCTTTTTTTAGCCTTGAGAGTTTATGGCATTCTTCAGGGGACTCCTGATTTCTGTGGGATTGTCCTCTGAATATTGGTTGCATGTATTCATGAGACCTTGTCGCGATGTACTGAACAAACACTGTCAAATTTTTGCTTTAGCCACTTTGCTTCAAGGACCTGCAGCACTTCTCCAAACTCTGTGACAACACTACCAACTTGTCAAAAAGAGCTATGGAAAATAAAAACATGCAAAAGCAACACATATGTAGCTACATAACCAGGCAAAGCTGCACTTCACACCAAGACTGGCTTCCATTTCCTCGATAAGCTCCACTCTATGGAAGAAATATAGTTAGAAAAATACTTTCCATTGACAGTGAATTTTTAACACTGATGTTTTCTTCTGTTATGTAATCAATTATGTATATGGTTTTCTTTTTATTTGTGCTCTTCTGGTGACCCAAGTTAGCTTGATCATTGCCCTCCTATGCATTTCCATTCATTTCTCATCTCCTGTCAGTGCTCTGTCTGGGATCTCTCCCATTCAGCTCAATTTGCCAGAAGTCGTGAATGATGGCGTCAATTTTCTCCTCTGTTTTAGAATTATAAGCTGCTTATGGTTGTAGTTTGGGAATGATAACCAAGGAGGTGAACAAAACCATTCAGTTCATGTTGGAAACACTTCTAAAAATTAAGTCTGAGCAGGAAGAATGATAAAGACATTTTATTGCTGTTGTGACGTTCTCATAAACACCCACTGTTTTTCTCGAAGGAAGGCTCTTTACAGCACAGGATCCTTGTCAACTGAATTGTTTGACATGTACCACTACCTGAGTTGACGTATCAAATAAATGTCCATTGTAGAACCGGCCAACTTTCTCTCATCTTATTAGTCTGCCTCCTGTTTCTAGTCATCCAATTCACCTGCGCTGCTTCATAATCACCTCATCTGTCTCTCAAGCTTTTGACTTTTCACTGTTCAGTGCCAGGTTCTCTGTTTTCATGCCCTCATTCACCTCGTTCTGATCTTCCTGTCTCTGACTTTTGTCAAATTTGTTTGTTAAATGTCTTGCTAATGCCTCTCATCAGTGGTTGTCTGTGCATTAGTTGTCTCCTCACCACAAAACTTGACAGGTTCCCGCAGTGTGTGAGCGCAGCGTGCCGGTTAGTTGGGGAGCGAGGATTGCGAGGTGCCAAACTTATCAACGGGGAAGTGCAGATCGACATAACACCTGCTACAACGCCGAGAACATTCCCAGAATGCTGAGGGGCAAAATTAATAAATTCTGTTACTGTGTACCGGTGCATAGCAACCTACTTAGCACTAAGAGCACAATGTGGCGACTGAGGGGCAAACACACACTGACCGACATCATTGATGTAGTTTCGGTTATACTCACATAAAAATGGATTAAAGTCGCAGGATGTTTAGGAGAAAGACTTTTACTCACAAATGGAATAAAAGTTGAGTAGTTGTTCAAAGAAATTAATACCTCCTCATATGACGTTTATTGCTTTTTAATGGCCTTTATTTTTGCTTACTTCATACCTTTAATACCTTTTAATACCGGTTACCAGCCAATGGACACCCTGGATGTACCTTTTGTAGCTTCTTTTATAATCACTAGTGAGCATCTTACTAACTCCAGATGTTTTCAAATTTTACTTGAAATAGTGTGACGTTAATAAAATCAAACATTTATCAGAGCAAATAAGGTGCTTTGATATTGACATGTTTAAAAACGTAGTCTTGATAAACTGCGTTTCAGTCCACAAGTTCAGACATTTAATGAGTTTCACTGCATTAGTTTCTTGAATGGTTGTCCTATTTCATGGGAGTGGTTGTATTTTGTATGCGGCTTATTTGTAGTCAGTCAATATCTAGAAGGGCCTTGGTGATTAAAAATGTCAAAAGAAGAGCAAATTACCACAAGAGTAAGGAAACCCCACAGAGAACAGCACAGACATGCGGACGTCTGCATGTCCATCTTTCTGATGTCTTACACTTCAATTCCACAATGGCAGAAATAAAACAAGCAGGGTTGTTGCAGCAAAACAACATGATTGACCCACTTGGGCACAGTTAACAATAAACTAGCTTTTCTTTCTGTCCGTTTGCTTTGCTTGGGGGTAGGGGCCAGGACCTCTGTGAGTGCTAAAATGACTGTTGTTTTGTCATGTTTACAGTGGCCTCTGAATCGGAGCCACAAATTACACTGTCAGGGACAGATCTGTGCAGGGCGGAGAGGAGGAGAAGCTTCAGATGTTCAACACTGAACACCTTCAGAGGCTGGTAATACGGAAGGCGTGGTTGCTTCTATTAAAATGTAGGCCTGAATCAATAAGAGGCATAATTAGAGTTGTTAGAGCAAATTATAAAATGGCTATTATGTAGCTGTACAGTCCTGCTCTGTAAACCGTCATTACAGGGCAAGAAGCTTTGTGTGTGTGTGTGTTTGTGTGTGTGTGGGGGGGGTGCGTGTGTTCGTGTCTTTTGTGTTTTTGACAAAGTGAGGACTTGGGAAGTCAGTTAGAAATGGAGGTATAGATGTGATAGTTGCCTATTTTTGCCAAGATTACAACTCCGTTATTGACAGAATGCTCACTTTCTTTTTACCTTTGTCTAAACTACAATTTCCTCCATTCTGAAACTGTAATTTTTAACACTATTTCAAAGCCGGTCTGTCTTATTTTTTTATTTATGTCTTTTTTACTGTTTGAAATTGTTGCTATCCTCACTTCAAATAAAAGCACAACTGACCACACACAGCTCATTCAGTAATTGTTTTACCTGAATGAGCTTCTTGTACCTTCTTGTTTCAATAAAGGGATTCTGTTGCTGATTGAACCCCTCCGAGATTCTGCTGATTTTATTTGTAAGATAAATACAAAAATACAATTTATCATCTTTTTGCTTTTTGAAAAAGCAAAAAGGAAGGCTGCTAAGAGGCTAAATCATAGCAGGATCTTCACAGAAGGCAAGAGTTGGCTTTCAAGAGCTTCATAGATTAAATGTATGTTGTTGTTTTTTTTGTCCGTTTTAAACCAAATATTTTATCAAAGGCTATTCACAAAAATTGGTCTTTACTTTTCACTATATGATTATATAAAAACAAATTTTGCATGATTTTTAAAGTTAAAATATAAAATTGTATGGTAAGAAGATGAGGAAGGTCTTGCACAAACATGTATGAAAACAGCTATAAATTATATTTTTCTTTTAATCCAAAGCCTGGTACATAAATTGTCATCTTTTTTTCTTTATTTTACAAAAAAGTGATCTTGTAACTGTTCATGTCACTATAAATAGTCTATTGTGAGAAAATAAGTTATTTTAGGTTGTTTTTAAATGTAGTTATCCATTGTTTTGGAGTCTGAGGTGTGTGACAAAGATATGCAATATTATATAAGGGACAGGCTGGTTTTATTGTTTGTTTACTGACACTTCGCTGTGGGAAAGACAAGTGCACTGCTTTTATTGCTGCTTTTTTAAGGAAGGTTATCTCCACTGTGTGTGTTACTAAGCCCAGTATTGTGTGACATTTTTGACATTCAGACATTATGCTGCAATTTGTCTGTTTTAAATTCCCAGTGGAATAATTATTATGAACGTATTTTTTATATACCTGAATTTATTTACAGTTAGCAGTAGCAAGATGTTAAAAGTTAGGAGGCCCACTTACACTACTGTAAAATAAAATAACTTTTACTGTAATTCTATTCGAGGGATACATTTAAAATGTAATAAAATTATAAGGTGAAAGATCCTGATCACTAGAGCTGTGTAAATGAACAGTGGGATCGCAACGAGAATGCTGCAGTTTAACTGAAGAGCGGCTCCATGGAAACGGGGCCTGAACAACCTGACAGCTTGGTTTGTGGCCTCATATGCCCTGAAGGCTTTCCACTTTCCCCTGATGTCGCTCTGCTGTAGCTGATCATCTGTAGATGTTTTTCCATCCCAGCTCTTCCTTCTCTGTTCTTTCTGCACAGCTCTCCGCTCCTCCTCATTTCCTTCAATTCAGGGCTGATCCAGGGTTTGTTATTGGAGAAACACCAAACTGTGCTGATGGGCAGAGTGTTGTCCATGCTGTCGAAGCTCTCAGGAGGAGCATGAGGAGCACAGAGCTCTTTCCACACAGTTGAGCTGAAGCAGTTCCTTAACAGGTTGTGTTTTACTCCCATTTGTAGACCTGCTCAGAAATCAGGAATGCTAAATAAACTTTACGTATAATTTCTGCTTTTACTGACACTAGGGCAAGAAGACTTGGGCAACAACCCAACCTTTAAATCCCTGACTTGAGGAAAGCTGCGACCAAACTCACAACTTCTTGAGAACTATTCTTCTACTCTAACTAAGCCATATAGTCTCATAAGTTGTTTTGTAAATTTCCCTGCACTATGAACCTCTAAAGAATCTTAATATATAACTGAGGGCAGATCATTCAAAGGAAAAGATGTAGTGATGTAACAGCATGGCTCTAAGCTGGGTCTCTGGCTGCAGAAACATAAACTAATCCTTTCAGGTATTTTTACAGAACCAACTTGGAAGGGCCTATGACCAGTTGTGGTGAGGTTCCATTTTGGGTGAAGCTACCAAAAAGAGAACAGGAATTGGGTCAAATTCACTGAAGGAAAATCTAATTTTGCACAATCAACTTTTTGTTGTTTTATGATAGTGTGTTGAAGTTGTTCTCTTTCTGCCCTGGTTTTCCCTGAGGACTATCTTATACTCAACATACACACACACGCACACCCCCACCTATATGTATTTATATATATAGAAATATATATACTACAATATATATAATGCTGTCTAACAGTGCTGCTACAAAGCCTATCACTTGACTGCATCCCTAAATCAATTTCTCACACTCATCTAGGATTAGTCGTGGATGACTTAGTTGATTCAGCACAATGATCAGTAAAGTGATCTTTGAACAAACAGGCCTCTCTAACTTGAAGAGGGAGTGACAAGCATTAAATCTGAACTCTGTTTATGACAACTCATTCCTTCTGGCAAAATGTGTTATTTTTAATGGTGGTTGGATGCTGCTGTTCACTGCAAAACATAACATCTCAAAAAAAGCTATTTTTTGGACTATTTTCTAGTGTAAATATCTTGGTACATTTGAAATACAACAAAACTAACTCATAAGTAATTTTTCAGCAATATATAGGAGCTTGTCAATAGTTCCTTAATACTAATGAAAAGGTAATGGTTATATTAGCAGATAATTTCACCTCTTACAAGGGAGAAATGTCTTGTTATAAGTGAAATAATCTGCTTGGGACTACTACGCTTTCATCAATATTAAGCAATCGTTGACTTAAAACTAGCTTCTATACAAGTCTTCTATAAGTCTTATTTCAAGTGTACTAAGATATTTGTACTAGAAGCTAGACCAAAATGACTTGGAAAAATGTTGCATTTCTGCAGTGTTGGAAAGATCTCCACCGTATGTTCTATAGGTTAAGCACAAATGTGAAGGAGGCAACAAGTCATTGCCGCCATCACCAGTTAATCTTGCATTAGCATGACATAATGACAGACAACAGGTAAAAGTTTATAAGTGTCCAGAAACGCAGTATCAACTCGCAGAAGATATTTTTTTACAGCTTGAATTTAAAAGCAGTGTTTTTAGGGAGAAATTTTAAAATATCAACTTAAATCTGGGTGTGCTATCAAGATACATTTTTAATTTCACCTACAAAATATAACACCTCTGGAACGGAGCCACTGGCTGGTGTGTGCCATCCATTCTGTAGATCTTCATCAGGCAGGAAACAGAAAAGTGTTTATTCCTCTACAGCAGGATGTGCCGGAACAGATTTCCCTCACAGCAGGCGGACAGAGAGTAGATTGCAGAGAGAGATGGAAAACAGTACGGATATGACATGAAACTCAACAGACAACATTTTCTCAACTGCAAGGCCTCTCTGCTTTAAAAAAAAATGATGAAAATACCTGGCAGGTGGTGTGTCCTTAGTGTTGTTCATGCAGTGATTTCACCGAGGAAAATGTGGAAATTAGATTTCTTGGAAGACCATTTCTAGAAATATTGAACATATTTAAGTTAGGAGTAGGATCAGTCCATACAAATAAGATAACAATAAAACCAATTTTTCAAAAAATAAGAAAGAATGCCGTTGTCATGTTTACTAGATATAAGACTCTTGTCCTGCCAACCTTTATGGACACAAATACATTTTTCTGTTTTTCTAAAGCATTTGTACAGCGACAGGATGAAATGGTTTTTGAAATGAGAAAATATTTGTATAATGGGTAGAGAACAGTTCTTACTGTTGGAACTCAACAGAGAACTGAAGCACATGAAGGCAGTGGCCATGGAGATACTGGAGCAGGTGCGAGGGATGTGGGTGGGTACTGAGCTAAGTGTCTGTTCTACCGGGCCACAGACTCACAGCCAGCTGCAATGAACAGCCTGAACACAATTTTCTAACTGTGGCCAAAATGTTAGAGCAGTGCTTGTTGTCCTACAGAGATGCCTGTCTAGTTTTGTATATGCATTTCTTTGTAGGATGTAGATCTGAAGATAAACTGGAGGAACACTAACTGCTGGCATGGTTTTGTACAGTTTTGTATCAGGAGGGTGACCAGAGAAGCAATAAGGAGACCAAACATTTGGCCTTAAACTCAACATGTAGTCTCTTAAATATTCCTTTTTTACCTCATACCCCTTTTTTTAGTCGTCTTGTTAGGAGGCCAGACTTAACACATGGTATCGTCAGCTAATCTGGGATTCCCTTGATGCCTTCTAGTTGTTCTACATGCAAATGACCCAAACATACACTTATAATAAGACATTCATTGCAAATGTACATAATGTATATGTAATTATATTAAAAAATATATTTTACATAACATTTAGCACTATGTATTTTTAATCAGTGTTCTACCTTTGAGAAAGTCTACTAGACTGTGAACTTATACAGTCTCAAGATACATTTACACTTCAGTTTTCAAACACTCGTCTATATTTATATTGATTCACAAATATATAGATCAACAGACCTCTTATTTTAAGTGCCTTGCCCAAGGACAAATCAGTACACGCAGTTGGACTCACACACACAACCAACAAATTCCCAGTCTAGTACTCTACCTGCTGAGCCACCGTACTGCCGCTTATTTTTAAAGAAGTGTTTCTCAATGCTTATGTGTGGTGTGTGAAAACAGTCAGTTCAAAATCTGAATTCAAAGCTTTTATTGAATGATTCCATTAAATATTTAAATATGTGTGTAATCATCTTAGATATGGCGAGAGGTATTTTATTATTCAAAATCTGAGCCAAAGGGATAAAGCATGTATACTGAATAAAATAGCCCCAAGAATGAAGCCTTGTGGAACCCCACATTTTACTCATTCATTTTAACCCAAGAAAGGAATCACTTGTCCACCAAAAGACATATCTACATGAAATCAGCAATGGTTTTGTCATAAAACACCAAGTGGAACATACATCACTTTGTTGGGAATTGTATCAGATCCCCATTTTTGTTGTAGCAGAGAGTCATACTCACTAGCAGTTGACATGTAAGTGCTGCTTACACCTCACACAGAAAAACACACCACCATCAGAATTGAAGCATGCATCCATTTCTTGAAAAAAGAAAAATTGCACATTGCAGGGTGTTTTAATAGGAGGATAGTCATATTTAAAAGTAATTTAATTTGCCAACCAAAAATGAGTAATGCTGCATAGGTTTCCCCAGAAAGATGAAAAAGTTAGCAGAACACCAGTTGTAAAAATAGAGCCAGGTTCAGCAATGGAGGTAGAGAGGTGAAACCATCAGCATGAGTGGAGAAATAGAGTAAGCTAAGGTGAAGAAAGTGGGTGTGATGAAGAGGAGGGTGGAGGTGGTGGTGGGGTTTAGTGTGAAAGGGGTTAATAGCAAAGTGGAGGCTCAGAGCTGATCGAAATGCAGAGCGCGTCCCCCCAGCCCTGTGCTCAGTGATGAGTTGGAGCTGAGATCTGGCGCCCGCTAAAAAGAAGCTCATTGAAAATAATTCAGAGTGACGGCTGTGCAGGAAGAGAAACAGGGGAGGAGGGTGGCTGTAGTGGCAGAGGGGTGGGGGGTAAGAAGGCGGTATGGCTATGATGGAAGCTAGATGGAAAGTGAAAAGGGTAGAGAGGGAAGAAAGAGAGGTGGAGATTGAAAGACGGGGGGAGACCAGCATGGGCGACAGCTGATAAAGTAAACGGGGTCAGAATTATGAAGGAGACTGGAAAGTAAAAATAACAATCAGTATGTAGACAAAGTAGCTCTGTGTGTGGACAGGTACATAGCATGCTACATTTTATACAAGACTGATTAGACCAAAATCAGTAATACTTCTCATTCTCCTACACACCAGATCTAAAGTTCTGGAGAGGTTGGTTTGGTTGGTTCTGACCAGGAGTGGTGCATTTCTTCAGACAGGAATAGCAGCTAAGAAACAAAGTGGAGGAGCTCAGTCTCTTCACTGATCATCTGTCTCATATTACACTGTCATAAATGGTGGCAGTTTTAACAAATATGTACAAAGAAACATTTTGTTAAAGTCATATACTTTTACTGATGTTTTCTACCGTCATCTAGAAATTGTACAAAAACACATACATGATTCAATCACATAAATTATAATTTGTGTTTTTTGTCAGATACCTCTAAGAGAGATTTTCTTTGAAAATAAAGTCAAGTCCTTCCTTGTCTTTATCTTCAAATAAAAGTGGAGATTTAATGGTCAGCATGCCATAGTGGCATGGCCAACTCTAGCCCTCTAGAGATAGTACCATGCATGTTTTACATGCATAATTGCTTAAACATGAGTGTTTCAAAAGACTGAACTACCTTCTCAGTTCTACATATGAACAAAGCTGTTGACTGGATCTGTGAAGTAAAAATTGTTTTATTTCTTTTAACAATTTTATTTAATTCTTTTACTCATTTAATCACATTAGTTTTGTTCAACCTGTTAGAGTATGAAGGCTAGAGAATCTCTGCAGAACCAGTTAGATAGTGTTGTTGCGCAACACCCCCCCCCTCCTTTCTGTCTCTACTCTCTCACTCTCGTACTTCCTCTTCTGAGAGGGGAGATGTGCTACCAGCTCTCCGTCTAACGGGTACGTTGAGTTTCCTAAATCTGCTGGGATTTACCCTGTCCAGAACTGAAGTAAACTCTGTTTAAGCTGGTTTCGAGAAACGATTCGCCTGGTTATCTGACGGCCTACATCCAGGTGTCCCACCCTTCTTCCCCCTGTGAATTAGCCAGACTGAGCAGCCTACAGCCAACTAGTTTCACAGAGCACACCTGTTAACGGTCGCTCGTTCTCTATTTTGCAACTTGCATTTGTTATTGAACCAGGTAGGTTTTAGTGACTCGGTCGAGTCCCAAGGATGAGGTTTTAAATATGGGCTACCAGCAACCTAAAAACATTTTCCACCTCTTCCTCTCCAGAATCAAACATCACAGCTATTTTACAACCATCAAAGAACTTTAAGGTGACTCATTAACTGAATGTCCACAACATCTTTAGATTTTCTTTATGCTAAATATTTTATTAGTAAGGCATTTTTGCAAGGGTCAGTACAGCTTAATTCAGTAGCAGAAATAATCAAATAAGTAAAATCAATCATCTAGTCTATCTTTCCCTACTGCTGATACTGAGTACTAAAAAAGGAACCTTAGAGCGAGACGGACGGAGTTTGGCGTTTCGAACCCCAGACCTGGCTTGATGATGAAGAAGGTGTGGCAGCAGGAGGAAGATGTTGATCGGCGAAGGCCAGGATCTCCGCAGGTCTGATGAGCCTCCTCTCCGCATGGATGCTGAGGTCACACAGGACTTGGTGCTGGCAGGAAAAAAGGCACCAGTTCTTCTTCCTTGTCTTTGTCTTCATCTTTGTCTTTGGGGTCAGAACCCAGCCGATGAGAGAAGTGCGATTCGAAGCCACAGATTGTGGGCCAGACGGGTTGGTCTCCATGTGCAGGACAGTCTCCGGCTCCGTGGCCCCGGCTCTTCTTCAGCTGCAGAGTTCTTTGTCCATCTCGATCTTGGCTCGAAGCTGCCCGGAGGATCCAACGAACGGTTCCTCTTTTGCACCCACCTTATATAGGGTTCATCTGTCTGCTTAGACAGATGATCTCATATCCGTCACTGTCTTAAGAGACATCATGTCATGATGTCTGTGCCAATGTCTCAGGGCTGCTCAACCTCCTGTTTCCATATAAGGTGCTGATCATCTCTGCTCTCCTGTTAGTTCCCCTTTTTCCCTTCCTGTCACCTTTCACCTACCATCTACCTCCAACATATCAGTGATGTTTAATTGCAGTTTTACAACCTTTTACACCATTTCAAGTTTAATGTCAAAATCACATTTATATCACATTTATTTTCTTTAGCTTCTCTGATTTAGCATTCATTTATAATTTTATAACCATAACTTATATCACATTTATTTTCTTCAGCTTCTCTGATCTATCATTCATTTATGATTTTATAACCATAACTTATTAGTTACTCTTATTATGATCTTAATGTGAGTTATTACAGATGTTTTTCTGAAAAGAAACCAAGAATAATCTATTATTCTAATTATTTACTACTAAAGTTACAGTTACTTGTTTTTCTTGTAGTTCTCACAAATATAAGTGTAAGTATTATTACAAGTAAATCAATATTAATATAAGTATTTTACTTTGAATCTTATCAAATTACTCAAAATGTTTAGATTTAATTTTTTAAAACTTTCATGCTTTAAAATAGTCTCAGCTATTTTTATAAATCTGCAGGCTGGAAACTTCCTCTTTTTCCAGGAAACCTGCTTTTCCTGTTTAATGAATCTCTCTGACTGACTATGATTTCTTATGATTAGATAGAAAAAAGTAGAATTAAAGCAAAGTTTGCATGAGACAAAAACAACACACACAACTAGATTTATTTTATTGACACTTAAGTCTACTGTTGGGCCTTGATATCACTTGAGTGATTCATTTTAAAGATAACTTTATTTATTATTACTGTTAAACTAAAATCTCCAGCATGGGGAAGTGGGATGAGCTCGGATTTTCTTGACACCCCCTCCACGAGGTCAGACCTTTCACATGCTGGGAGTCCATCACCCTCCTGCAGTTCGCCGTCCTCATCCCCTAGAAAGAGAAGAAGTTCGTCTGGGATGTGAAGATGCAGATTCTTCATCCTCAGTTTTCACAGAGGGCTCGGTGTAGTCATCAAAACTCCACTTCTCTTGACACCCCCTCTTTGGAGTTTTGATTTCCCCCATGAGGTGATGAATGTCGAAGAAAACTTGGATCGCTCTGATTCTTCTACAGGAACCTTCGCTGGATGAACTGTCGGTTCTTCAGGATGTGGAATGGTTCTTTAGGGAAGATGGGCTGAGACAGAAGGCCTCAAAAAAAACTTTTCTGGCTGTTCAGCAGAGCAAAGCAAAAAGCATAAGCATCATGACGCTTTATCCGTAATCATGATCCTTTTCCATTTTAATCCATCAGGTTGTGACAGGATTTCTTCTTTAGCATAATCCAATTTCTTCACGGCCCTCCCAGTCCAAAGCCTTGAAGTTGTTCTTTGAACGGCAACCTTCCCGTAATAGTGGCCAGTCTAATATAGGATGGCATGGTGCTTGATTCTCTGGCCATCTTCTTGTAATGTTCTGGTTCGCTGTAGCTAAGAACTGGCTTGAGCACTGCTTCCTCATGGACCCCTTTCTTCATCAGTAGTACTGTGTTGAAGTTCAGTACTTACTTTACAAAATCTCGGGCGTTGAATCTCAGCTTGATCACCGTAGTTGCAGGCCGATCTTGAGCTTTAATCCAAACTCTCTGCCCTGTTTTCAGTGACACTTCAAGCTGCAACTTCCCTTTTCCTTCTCTAAGCAAAAAGGAGAAGTGTCTTCGCCTCCCTGCTTTCTGTGACGTGAACGGAGTTCCTCTGCAAGGGAAGACCTGCTCTTCTAGCAGTTGTCACTGTGTCCATCAGCACCAAGAGGTACGTCTCACCTCTCTTTCCTGTTATTCCATTGGCTCTGCTACATCCATGCAGACTGAACCCCATGGGACTGTGCTCTTGATGAACAAACCTTCCATCCGCTGCCCTGGGTGCCCTGCGTATCGACCACATACCTCAAAGTCACACAGCTGCATCGGATGGGCTGAAGGGACATCCAGCAGTCCTGCTTGCTCAGTTCTTCACGGGGGTGTAGCACGCCTGCATATTCGAGGGCCTTATGCACGCACCGTACTACCTGGTCCCCGTGCTACTCTAGGACCACCTGTCCTTAGGTGTTCTGTCCCACCTCGACACCGGCAGAGACAACCTTTCTTAGTGGCACGAAAGGTCGTCATCTTTGCCCCTCCATAGGGCTTCTTCTCAGGTGTGCGCCTTGTCGCTGCACCTCAAGTTTCGGGCGGAGCCTCAGTTCTGCTTTCTTCTTCCATAAGTTGTGATGAGCTACTTGTTTCCCTCTCGCGCTCTCAAGCTGCTTCTCTCGGGTCTGTGTGATGACTTTAACCATGTCTGCGTCTGTGGGATGATGTCAGCTGCTGGTGTTTGTTCCTCTGTTGCCGGATGTCTTCTCGATGGCTGCAGTGGAGGACGCGGTGTGCTTCCTCATCCATCGTCGGCTGATGACACCTTTCTCCGTCTCCTCTGCATGCTTGCTGGCTGGTCTGGTCAGCATTACATCACGAACCACTCCAGCAAGAGTGAGCCAGCTTTTCTTTGTCAGGGGTTGATGTTTCAGTTCCTCATTCTTGGAACCAATTTCCCCACTTGCTTCAGGTCTGAGTCACAGTAGCTGTGTAGAAGCTGATGCAGTTCTGTTGAGGTCTCCTCCTTTTCCAAACGATCTGGACGGCCGGCTTCCTCCGGTTTCTTCCCCAGATTTTCCTCCTCGAAGTGATCATCCATCACTCCGTCTCTCTGTCGGTTCGAGTTGTCTATCCCCCAAAGCCTCTCTTTAGCCTTCAAGCAGGGATGGGTCTAGACTATGTTGGCTACTAGCTTCACTGTCTGGATCCGGTCATTTATCCTCAGTAGAAGCCTTCCCTCACCTGTATGCTATACAGTTACTGCAAGGGTTGTGACTGACGGCCTTATCAGTCACCGTTAACTCTATTCCCTAAGAGTTAACCATCCAAGTGAGCTATTCAGAATCACACATCTGTTTTTACTGACTTGGTTTATGGGGCCCTCCTACTCCGTTGGATCGAGCCCCACGTTGGGCGCCACTTGTTGTTGCGCAACACCCCCCCCCTCCTTTCTGTCTCTACTCTCTCACTCTCGTACTTCCTCTTCTGAGAGGGGAGATGTGCTACCAGCTCTCCGTCTAACGGGTACGTTGAGTTTCCTAAATCTGCTGGGATTTACCCTGTCCAGAACTGAAGTAAACTCTGTTTAAGCTGGTTTCGAGAAACGATTCGCCTGGTTATCTGACGGCCTACATCCAGGTGTCCCACCCTTCTTCCCCCTGTGAATTAGCCAGACTGAGCAGCCTACAGCCAACTAGTTTCACAGAGCACACCTGTTAACGGTCGCTCGTTCTCTATTTTACAACTTGCATTTGTTATTGAACCAGGTAGGTTTTAGTGACTCGGTCGAGTCCCAAGGATGAGGTTTTAAATATGGGCTACCAGCAACCTAAAAACATTTTCCACCTCTTCCTCTCCAGAATCAAACATCACAGCTATTTTACAACCATCAAAGAACTTTAAGGTGACTCATTAACTGAATGTCCACAACATCTTTAGATTTTCTTTATGCTAAATATTTTATTAGTAAGGCATTTTTGCAAGGGTCAGTACAGCTTAATTCAGTAGCAGAAATAATCAAATAAGTAAAATCAATCATCTAGTCTATCTTTCCCTACTGCTGACACTGAGAACTAAAAAAAGGAAACCTTTGAGCGAGACGGACGGAGTTTGGCGTTTCGAACCCCAGACCTGGCACGACGACGAAGAAGGTGTGGCAGCAGGAGGAAGATGTTGATCGGCGAAGGCCAGGATCTCCGCAGGTCTGATGAGCCTCCTCTCCGCATGGATGCTGAGGTCACACAGGACTTGGTGCTGGCAGAAAAAAGGGCACCAGTTCTTCTTCCTTGTCTTTGTCTTCATCTTTGTCTTTGGGGTCAGAACCCAGCCGATGAGAGAAGTGCGATTCGAAGCCACAGATTGTGGGCCAGACGGGTTGGTCTCCATGTGCAGGACAGTCTCCGGCTCCGTGGCCCCGGCTCTTCTTCAGCTGCAGAGTTCTTTGTCCATCTCGATCTTGGCTCGAAGCTGCCCGGAGGATCCAACGAACGGTTCCTCTTTTGCACCCACCTTATATAGGGTTTATCTGTCTGCTTAGACAGATGATCTCATATCCGTCACTGTCTTAAGAGACATCATGTCATGATGTCTGTGCTAATGTCTCAGGGCTGCTCAACCTCCTGTTTCCATATAAGGTGCTGATCATCTCTGCTCTCCTGTTAGTTCCCCTTTTTCCCTTCCTGTCACCTTTCACCTACCATCTACCTCCAACATATCAGTGATGTTTAATTGCAGTTTTACAACCTTTTACACCATTTCAAGTTTAATGTCAAAATCACATTTATATCACATTTATTTTCTTTAGCTTCTCTGATTTAGCATTCATTTATAATTTTATAACCATAACTTATATCACATTTATTTTCTTCAGCTTCTCTGATCTATCATTCATTTATGATTTTATAACCATAACTTATTAGTTACTCTTATTATGATCTTAATGTGAGTTATTACAGATGTTTTCTGAAAAGAAACCAAGAATAATCTATTATTCTAATTATTTGATACCAAAGTTACATTTGCTTGTTTTTCTTATAAGTGTTCTCACAAATATAAGTGTAAGTATTATTACAAGTAAATCAATATTAATATAAGTATTTTACTTTGAATCTTATCAAATTACTCAAAATGTTTAGATTTAATTTTTTAAAACTTTCATGCTTTAAAATAGTCTCAGCTATTTTTATAAATCTGCAGGCTGGAAACTTCCTCTTTTTCCAGGAAACCTGCTTTTCCTGTTTAATGAATCTCTCTGACTGACTATGATTTCTTATGATTAGATAGAAAAAAGTAGAATTAAAGCAAAGTTTGCATGAGACAAAAACAACACACACAACTAGATTTATTTTATTGACACTTAAGTCTACTGTTGGGCCTTGATATCACTTGAGTGATTCATTTTAAAGATAATTTTATTTATTATTACTGTTAAACTAAAATCTCCAGCATGGGGAAGTGGGATGAGCTCGGATTTTCTTGACAATAGGTTTCTTGTTGACCTCTCCCTGCAGCAATTGCAGCAGGCTGATAGCGACAGCAAGGCACCAGAATTTAACAGAAAAGAACAGATAGTTTGGAAAGAAGTTCTGAGGCTTAAGAAGTTTCTCTATGGAAAATTATCAGCTCAGAGTTTTAAGAAATTTATGCACCTGCTGAATATTCTGGTTTGACAATGTTCTTGTTATGCAAAATTGTTCCATTAGCAAACCTGATTTTTTGGAAACTCACATATTTGAACAAGAAGATGCTTATCATCCAAGGAGTTAACTGACCGTCCAGTGTGATTACGTGGCTTGTATATTGTTCAACTGAAACTGGAATGACTGAATTGTGTAACATGAGTTCTATATATTGTGAGAGCTTGCAGCTCCAAATCAGAACTCAGAGCAGCTTGCTGCTGTGTTTGTTCTCTGTCTGCAGACAAAATAAAGCTTTGCTCTTTGCCATTTGCCAGAGTCTCAGCCTGATCTGTTATTACACAAGATTTTTGTCCACAGATCCCCAAAGCATATGGACGAGGTGTCGTTCTTATCAGACAGCTCCCGTCTGTCAAAACCAGTTTGAACAATGATGCAAATAATGAAGCAAAGATGCCAGGAGTTTGTCCTGCTTCCAGGAGTTTAATAAATGAAGAGCAAAGAAAGGATGAAAAACCTTCCAGTGTAGAAAAGTTGTTTCTGAAATATTTAGTAACTTAAATATTTAGTTCATGCATTTATTAAGTCAACATTTCTGACATTATAACATTAAGCAAACAGAAAAAAAAACAAGCAAAATAAAAAAAGAATGTAGTATTTGTATCTTCGGTGATTGGACCTTGAGAAAGGCTTAAACTGAGATTTAACTGATGATGATTGGAAAATGTCCTTTTACCAGGAAATGTTTCACCCACAGGACTGTACAGAGGGGAACACTAGACTCTGGAAAGCAGAAACAATGGAATCACAGAGTACAGAAACTCTGGAAACAGGATAAATTACATTATACAATACAATCAAGGGATCAAGTGTCACTATCTTTCACTATGGGAAAGATCCAAAGCACTATGACTGGGTCAACAGTCCAGGTCAGAAAGAGAAGGCAGAACAAAACCAGAATCTCTGAGGCAGTAATCAGGGTCCAGGTAAATGAAGCAAGGTTTTGAGCCAGAATCAGATTTACTCAGATCAGTCAGGGAACAGGCAAGGGCCATGGTCAGGAGACAGAAAACAGACAAAGTACACAATCAGGAGGGGTGATGAGACAGAAAAAAGGCAAGTAAACATTTAATAACTCAGACATGGAACGCTCAAAGGTTGGGTCAAGGATGACAACAGACGATCTCTGGGTGCAGATCTGGAGTTTGTAGCAGCAGGGGAGAGCAATCAGCAGGATGAGGGGCAGTGCAGCACATCATGGTGCTGGCAAAACACGTTTCTGCTGGCATTACTTATGGACACAAGAACAAGTTTAAAATGATTTATTGAACAATGAAATTGTAGGTGAGGTCCAACATGAGGTTCAGTGTGTAACAGTAACACATCTTATAAAAACAGTCAACAAGTCCTTTGTGTTTCCCAAGAGCCATACAATGAGGATGATGATGCAATTGACTGTGACGATGAGAATAGTCTGTATGTGTGGTTGCATTTTAAATGCATAAAGTTGATTAGTGTCCCAAAAGGTTCTTATTGTAAACACTGTAGGTGTAAACGCCAGAAAGAGGCAAAAGAAGCATCAAAAGAAGCCCATATATTTTAAAAGGTGACCCAGCGGTGGGGTTAATGTTGACATGTTGCAGCCAGTGTGTGGTCAGACATACCATCACACCACCAAATGACTTGTCTCAAAAAACTGGGAGGAGACAGAGTAAGCTGGGAATAGTGGGATGTGTAAGTCATTGCCTGAGCAGCCCTACTATATTAATGTGGACCTCACCAAGACCTCTATTAAACTGTGCAAAGCTCATCTGACGGAGCAGGCACATCTTTTAAGCTAACGCCACAGTGTTAAGCACACAGGGGCCCAGCAGAGAGGCAGGCGGGGGGTTAATGGGCCTTGATGCACTGCAGTGGGGTGAGATGAAGATGGGATAGGTGATGCAGGGAGATAGGGTGCATGGAGGGTGCCTCAGACTATAGAAGCAATAAAGCAGGCCCAACGTCTTGACGTGAAGAAGTGAAGGCATGTAGCAAAACACGTAGCTCTACCCAAAATAAAGGGCTAATCATCAGTATTATACAACATGCATTAAGAAAAAACAAAATTCATCTGGCTTTGAAGCTGCTACAAATAATTGACATCAGAATTTGGGTTGCTACCCCGGCGACCCGACCCTGGATACGCAGAAGAAAATGGATGGATGGATTCTTTTTTACCAGAGAGAATTATTTGTATGGTGCTGATTCAAATGTCTTAAGACACTTTACAACAAAAATAAATAAATATTTACAAATAAATACTGTACATAGTCAGTTCAATCCAATCATACAGACAGATTCAAAGTCAGTTGCAAGCATTCTTATTTCATTCAAGTGACAAAACAATGCAGTGAAGTTCTGTTTATTATTCTAATTGGTAAAGGGTTTTAACACAGTGACATGATGTCACAAAGTCCCACTGGGCCGTTGACTGAACTCCCCTTTATACCTCAGTTGCTTCAGGAAGTTAACACTCCACAACTGCTGTTTCTATTAATCTAATAATAAATAACATGATTTCTGTCTGTGCCAGACTAGCACATATTTTTGCAAACGTCAAATGACAATGTTAAATAGCTGTCAGTTCACTAAGTGAAGAATAGATGAATTACACGCAGATGTTTTCAAACTTTTATTTCTGACAGTTATTATGATTTTCTAATAACAGATGATAGATACACAACATTTAAGATAACATTGTTAAAAAAAACATTTATAACCAATATGGGCTTAATGAAAAGCAAGTAGTTTTAACACATGTTTAAAGGTTGCTGTTTTGAAAAGATACTTTTATTCTATCAAACAAGCCTCATAGGATGTGCAGTCTAATGCCTTGAATATGGCTGCACTGATATTAGTTATGAGCAACAATGACATCATAAATGACAGAACTTGATTTATGCACATGCAGATCGGTGTAAAAAGGCCTTTTTTAGAAATACTGACATCTGATGAAACGAAATAGTGTGACAGCAGCTTCAGGGACAGATAGATGTCACACTATTTATTATTGAAGTGAACAGTTTACCAGAGAGATTTCAGAGATTTTACCTCTGCAACAACTAAGATGCAGTATTTAAAAAGTGTAACTTCAAGCTATAATAACTTTTTATATTTGATGAGTTTATAGTATATTTTATTTTCTTATGGAGACTATTTAGAAAATGATGACAAATGCATTTTTAGACTTTAGTAAACAAACAAAATGAAGCTGGCAAATGTAAATTGCAAAATAACAATAATGATCATAAATTAAAACCAGATATTTAAAAGACACACACATTGGTCGTTCCCACTATCTGACATTAAATTTGACAGTGTCAGAAAAACTACATGTCCTTGGTCAAACATTTTGAGTGTCTTTCTGCATACATTCCATAGTAGTTAGCTTAGACTTTGTCCTATTCCTTGAGGAAGTTCTCCTGTAACTGAGTTAGGTGTGTAGGTTACAGTGGTTGTTGTATTTTCCTCACAAAACATGAGGGGAAAAATGAAGCAGGAGATCAACAGTCGCATTGGCACAGCGTCTGCAGTGAAGTGGACACTGTACCAGTCTGTGCCGGTACAGCGCCAGTCTGTACTCGTCAATCTACGTTCCTAACCTCATCTATGGTCTTGAGCTTTGGGTCATAACCAAAAGAACCAGGTCACGGATACAAGCAGCCAAAGTGAGTTTTTTCCATAGGGTATCTGGGCTCTCCCTTAGAGATAGCCATTGCTCCTTCACATCGAGAGGAGCCAGTTGAGGTGGCTCGGTCATCTGGTTAGGATGCCTCCTGGACGCCTCCCTGATGAGGTGTTCCAGACCCGTCCCACCAGGAGGAGGCCCAGGGGAAGACCCAGGACAGGCTGGAGGGACTATTTGTTTCTTGGCTGCCCTGGGAACACGTTGGGAGAGGAGCTGGAACAAGTGGCTGAGGAGAAGGAAGTCTGGGCCTCCATACTTAGGCTGCTGACCATGCGAACCAACTCTGGATAAGTGGAAGAAGATAGATGGATGGATGGATGGATGGATGGATGGATGAATGGATGGATGGATGGATGGAACAAAACTAAAAAGTTTTTTATTCCTTCATTCCACCGAAACACGATCAGTTTATAGTTAATATTTCTAAATGACATGTGAAACAAAATTACTTCTTTTAAATGTTCTTGAACATGAAAATCTGGAAAACTGAAATGTTTGGTTTGGTTTACATTTCAAGCAGTGATTAACTGTGACTGATCACAGCTCTAGAGTGTGATTAATCTGATGACATTTTTTTAATCAATGAACAGCATTAATAAAAAAATATGTTCTTTAGATATTTCTTGCTTTTGTTCTGGAGTTGATATGCAGATTCTGCATCAAAACAGAGCATTGTATTCTTTAATGCTAATGAAACCTTTTCTTACTGAGTTCTGTATGCATAAAAACACATAGGAACTATCAAAGAGTTTATTCACAGATTAATTTACATCAGAGCATTTTTAGACCTATGACAAAGAACACAGGTCAGCCAAACAGTTAAGGCTAGCCTCATTGCTTTGGTCCTTTTTTAAACACTATTGCATTTATGATGAGATATCGAGCTGTAGCTTCACACATTGGTCTGATTTATAAAAAACAAACCCAGCTGGAGTCGTCCACTGTTATCAGTGTGTTTCTGATGCAAGCTTTAGTCACAATAAATGGGGAATGGGTCAGAAAGAATGGGATTAACTTGTAAGTTTTTAGAAAGATTTAATTGTATTGGAAGTTATGCTAATTTGAGAATAAGACAAATCAATTTTTAAAAATGAACCATAAATGGGACATAGATCAGAAACGCAGTGTTTGGAAATAAGCAAAACTATCTGCAAGTAAAATAATATCACAGCAGTATACTTTTTTCAATAACCAGTCAATTTAGTGCAGAGTGAAACATTGCAGCAGACATCAACAAAGTCATTTTCTGGCATATTAATGTTTACATCCAATCAGCAGGATGTGGGGGCGGCCTAATTAGCTCAATCAGCTGGCTAAATGCAGCAGCAAATGAAAGTCCCACCCAGGGACCACACACACAATTGATCATTTCAACCGACTCTCCCCTCGATTGTTCCTTGACAGCACATCGGAGCACCTGAATTAGTGAAGGTCCATATGGTGATTAAAACAACCTTTTTTCCACCCTTGTTTAATAAGCGCGTTTGAAACAAATACATCTGCCAGAATCATAATCAAAGATTGTAAAGGATAGGAGAAAAAAAGTTGCAGCATTGTTGTTCTTTTGTTTCTGTTATTTCCAACCTGCAGTTTAATTACCAGTCCAACAGCACAAATTATCAAACTGAACATCTTCTCCATTTTGGAGAATTATTACTTTTTGTGGTATGAAATTCATCAAGAATTGATTTGGGATGGCATGTGAATGCAGGATATGGAGGATTGGAGACTATCAGTGAGCTACAACCCAGTAATGTCTTTGTACCATAAGATTACCAATCAGCATCTCCCAGGTAGCAGAACCAGAAGCTGCAGCCTGTTTGTCTGTGTGTGTTGCTGTGTTTTATAGAACGATGGAGTGGATATGGAGGCAAGAAAAGGATATCAGACGAAGGCAAAGAAAAAAAAGAAAAAAAAAGTTTGAACTAAACACAATAATAAAAAGCCGTCTGTTATCTTCTGCATTCCCAGCACACACCCTCCATCTGAGTCTGGCCCTGCTCATCTCGCTCTGTCCTGCTCTTTTGCTTCTTCTTCTGTTTTTTTAATAAACTACCCTTTCTTCCTTTCCTTACTACCATCCCTGCGCATGAAATATCAGCAAATAAAAAGTTACATTAACCCTGCAATGACCTTTACCACGTAATACACTGTGGCCTGATGGGCCACAGCATGAGCTTCATTGAAAAGCTGTCATTCTCTGCTATCCCAAGCACTGCCTGGGGAACATTTACCGGATAATTAATATATTAAATGCATGAAAAATAGTTACACAGGGGCCCCTTTGTCAGCTCTTCCACCGCATGGGGGAAAAGGGATACAGCCTGTGAACCATCAATATACAAGCATCCTACTTCAATGGGCCATCATAAAAACTGCTCATAATTTTATGGCTTCATTCACAGCCTCTGCTGTAAAGGAAGGCAATATTTCCTCATAATTCACTCAAGCTCGCTCTGGCCTTTTTATGATTTGGCGGTTTTAAGCCGCTGCTGTTATGGAGGCACTCCTGGCCTCAGCATGAAGGACAGGCAGGGGTCAGCAGTGAGCAGATGGATAGCGTTTGAAACATACATACAACTGCACCACCTTTGGCTTCTTGCATCTTTATGTTGATAGAAAACAGACCAACTGTCACTGCCAGTCAGCCCCACTGCTGGCCTCTCTGTCACAGGTCCAGTGTGATGCTGCGCGTCTCACAGCTATTTGATTATAATAAACACATTTGTTGTAGCATTAGCGTTTATCACTGGACCTTTTGAATAGTAATAATATTGATAACAGATTTTATTTATGATGCTCCATATCTTTTGATCTCAAAAGGCAAAAACAGAACAAGCAATTGTAATACATAAAAATAATTTTAAAAATAAATAAGGAAAGAGATTAAAGCCAGTATCTAAGACAATGAACCTAAAATTTGGCTAAAAAGAAATGTGTTTAGTCCTTTTCAAAAAGGTCAGTTCCGTCAGAACTCCCTAGATGAGGAGCGACACCAGCCTCAGTCTGGTTTTGGGTTTGTGGAGAAGGTTTGAGTGGATGGAGCAGAGTGACTGAGTTGTGTTTTGTAGGTTCAGCATTTCTTTGAGATAGTTGGGGGCATCTGTGTGTGTGAGGAGGGAAACCTTGAATTCAGTCCTGGTGGAATTGGGAGGCCAGTGAAGAGAGAGGAGGATGGAAGTGAACTAAACTCAATGTAAGAGCTGGAGATCAGCATGCTTTTCCAACTGTTACAGTCAACTGCAGTCAATACATCACAAAACAATTTCTCTGCAAGTCAAGTTTGATCTCCCTTCAGTTATGGCTGAAATCAAAATGATGAGACTCCTTAGAACATATGATTGCATGAAAGGTATTTACCAAATATTTTTAAATGGAGCAAATACATTTCAAAACAACTTTTTCAAACATTACACTCTTATTTTGTACACTTCCATTTTTACTCATTTTGTTTTACTCAAGGAAATGTAATTATTTCACAAAATTTCTAATTTCAAATTCCAAGTTAAAAGAAACAAATATCAGCCAAGTTAGTAGATGTTTTCTCAAACAGGCAATTACTGGAGCTCTGTGGAGGAATTGACCCCAAGGTTGTAAATTGAAAAAAACTCAAAACTTTCAGACCAAAGTATGACAAGGAGAGTCAGGAGAAAAATTATACAGATGATAAGAACCAGGAGCTTTCAGGCCACAGAGACACTCCCTAACTCTCTTTCTCTCTCTCTCTCTCTATATATATATATATATATATATATATATATATATATATATATATAGTGAAGTAAATAACCCCAACAACATTATCCCCACAATGAAATAAAGAAACATGATTGTGTCATCCAAAAACAAAAAAAAGCAGGACTGGTTCCCGTTGACTCAGATTGTCTCCGGTAGATTTCTTACCAGGCCAATCAGCAAGCAGAAAGGGAAGAAGTGAATGATAACGTTTCTGTGCTGTTTTAGAAATCTATTCTACCTTTAGTTTTAGCAATGGCAGCAGAGGAAGTGTTCAGCCCGTGTTGGCCATGTTCAGGTTCAGGTCGGTGCTTCTCTCTTTGCATCGGAGGAGGGTTGTTTACAGCACAGGCCAAATCCAGTAAGTTGCATTACATCGAACTGGTACATTACAGACGTCATGGAGTAAAATTCAAAACCTGAACAGAGTCCACACCTCCAGAAAATAATCGTTTCTCAATGACTGAGAGTCCAGAAGCAAAGCTGCTTGTTACCACGTTAGGACTAAGACTTCACATTGTTGAAACGCTAATTAAATTTTTTTATGGAAGTTGAAACAATAGCATTTTTAAAATGACTTACATTGCATTTAGAGACCTTGGCTTCTATCAGAAGTGGGCTACATAGTACAAATGGAGGATTTACTTAAGATGTTTAGAAAGTAGAAATCTTCAAAGATATGAACAATCTCCTATATGAAGCATTAAGCTACCATTGCTGTGCACTCCACTAAGAGGTGAACCACTTTAAAGAAAAACAATATTCTTGGCTGAATTTCAAATGACATTGTTCAGCTATCAATCCATTAAGTCCCACAACAAATGATGCAGAGGTTTTATGTTACAGTCTATGTGTTTTTGCTCTGGAATTAATTTATCAGTTAACAGGAAGAAACTGGATGTAATGAAACATGACATATTTACCATTAGGTAATAAACAGGGACGGAGAATACGCAGTAGTACAATGAAACTCACCGTTAATTTGTTGGTGAAGGCAAAATCTTGAGACTTTCTCCATGTTTGGAATAAATCCAGAAGAGTTTATTTCAGTTCTGAAACCATTAATCATGTATGAACACTGCAGACATGATCCTTTCCTCAGTCTGGGTTTTGTGTGATTAAACAGCAAGGTCCTATTTACATGGGAAATTAACTTGAGACCATATGAGGGCTATTATCCTCCTACACTTGAACAAACACTGACATACCGTCATGCATACGCCAGCGGCTGCACATGCACATGGACAAATACAAACAGGAGCATTATGTTTGCTGGCATGGAGAACAAACAGAACGAGTATGCTTGTGCATGGAACACATGTTTGCACATCCTTATTGGGAATTGACAGACAGGTCCACCCTCATGTCATAAAGGCGATGTATGCATACTCCATGCCTTGTTTTCCCCACATGTATAAATGAGTATATGTTATCTAACAGTAATAATTACCTACATTCATATGTGCACATTTAAGGGAATAAATTCCCACGTAATCCCAAATATGTAATTATACAAAATCTACTTTTTTTGAGCTTTACATAATGTCATCAAACACCGAGTTGCAGCCCTCCACGTTGCAGTCACAGGTTTGAGTCCTGGCCTGTGGTCTCTCATGACCCACTTTCCTGTCAATTCTCTATTAAATAAAGACTTCTAGAGCCAAAAAAATCAAAATGTTGCTTTGACACATCCATGCTTCTTTGAGAAATCTCCTATGGCTGCCATTTTGGAGTCCTCTATTCACCCAAAGAACTTCTTAAAAACACAGCATCGAATCCGGCCAGACCCAAATATCAAATCTAGTTTTACAATAATTTAGATGTATTACCCAAGCCTGAGCTAAATGTCCGGTGAGGTTTCAGTTGGACTCAGGCTACAGATTTAACCTCTATTGCAAATTCCTTACAGGGCAACACAGAGACACAGAAGAAACAACAGTGCAATGCATACTTTAGAAGGTGGAAGCCAGAAGAGCAGGAGAGGAACCACAACTGGATCTCCATCAGAAAAGCTCCAGGATGGGGTTTGAACCCAGGAACCTTGTTGCCTAAAGGCCACAGTGCTGTCACCATGCAGCCCTCTTTTTCATTCAGGTTGATAGAATTCTGATCACCCTAAAGAGAAGCCAAATCATGTTGGCCTAAAATTACAACAATACAGGAAGATGGCATTTTTGTAACCAAACAAAACATATATACAAAAAAAACCTTTTCTGCTAATAAAAATAACCAATAAATTAAAATTTGACTCAAAAACTTTTTTTCAATTCTGTTGTCTAAAATGTCTAGTTTGTACCAGTTCTATGTTTTTTTATGCTGAAATTAATCTCAACAACTAATATGTCATTTACCGGACGCTAACTGACGAGAGGTATCATTGAGCTTGGTGATTTAGGTCACATTTTAGATTTCTGTGTCACCTTTGCCACTTCCCAGCCCTCTTCTCTCAAGCATATTCTACCAGCGCATATAGTAGGCAAGCTACGAGGAAATGGAAAAAAAGGCAGGCAGTTGTAGCCAAAATGGTGAGCCAGCATTGTTAGTGCAGTATGTTGTATAGGTGATCCCAGAGAGCTCACACTAAGCAAGCTTAATCCTGTTGACTAAGAATGGGCACTGGGAAGCATGCCAGTCAGCACTGAGCTGGTGGTATATAGAGCTATGACAAGAGAATTACCATGGCAAGGCTGAGCCTCCAAAGCAAGAGGTGCAGCTGTTGCCGGATGCTAGTGCACAAAAGCACGAGGACAGGATCACCACACGTCTGGTTGTCTGCCAGATTCCCCACTCCACCTGGGAACGCAGCAGGAGAAAATCAGTTCTGAACGTATAGTTGGTGTTTGTAATTTAGTGATGAGAGTATCTCCTGAACGCAGGGGCACCCAAAGTCGGTCCTGGAGGGCCGGCATCCTGCATGTTTTAGTTCTCTCCCTAGTTTAATGCACCTGGATCAAATGATGGCTCATTAGAAGGTCTAGAAAGAACATTGACTTGCTGAAAAGGTTGTTGCTACCACCAGGGAGAGAAGTAAAACATGGAGGATGCCGGCCCTCCAGGACCGACTTTGAGCATCCCTGCCTTAACGACTTGCATCTTAGCTGTTACTAATAACTGTCTTATATGATGCTTCAAACAGAGAAAGATGCATAAGTATGTTTATATTTTCTGTTACTGTGTTGGCGATGCTTTGCCAAAGTTCTCCCATACAGTCTTGACACTTCCAAAACCTGAAGAAAGTATTTGCATAAAAAGATTATTGACGAATCCAGTTTTGAAGACTAATGCTCTAAATGCATAGAAAATAATACAAAAAGAAAATCTAGCACAACCCTAAAATATATTCAACTATTTCATGTTTTTATTGTTGTCAATTATTTCTTGTTTTGAGTCATTATTGTCAGTACGTCCTCTGGATATTTCAGATTCTGTTGATCATGTATAGTGTTTATAGCCCAGAAAATAAACATCAAGAAAGAAATTATATGCCATTGCAAACATATTTAGTATGTATTTTCTAGGTCTAGGATAACTGGCAACAAATTATACACCCTTAGACTTTGACAGACATTTCAACAATTATATCAGCAGATTTCGTTTTTACTGACAAGATTTTCCAGAAGAAACTCGACAAGCAAACTCATCAGTTGAAAAACTCACAAACTAATAATATATTTGAATTGGGTAGTGATTTTATAAATAAACGTAGCAACACTTTGATGGATAGGTTTACTCACCTAGTAAATTTGTCTTTTGACATTAGTGAATTTCCAAACCTCTTTAGAAGAGGAATTATGTCTCCAATTTTAAATGTCTGGTAATCCTGAGGTAACATAAATGGGAAAATTAGGATTTTTTTTTAACTAACGTTTATTTGCATTTTTTTATTTTTTGATACATTTTTCATTGTGTAACTTTATTGGGATCAAACCAGCCAATTATTTTTTTATCCTGTTTTATCCTTGTGCAAATAGACATTGGAATTTTTAGGTCAAAATTCAATGAAGAGGTATCTTTGTAAAACCCAGAAAGAGTAAAATTTTTCAAGCTTTGACAGTGTTATTAATTTATCTTAATATTATTGACATTAAATGTATTATTAACCTTTTCCCAAAGCTTATTAGTCAGATGATTTCCGAGCCACCAAGTGCAGGAGGCAGAACAAGGAGAGCTGTAAAGATAGACGCAATTAAGATGCAAAACATCACTTGGACAATCATCTGTTTCATTTAAAGGACTCCAGATCTGGAACAATTTGCCACTAATAATCAAACAATAACAAGCTTTTAAACTTTTACATTTCATGACAAACATATAAACATTGAATCATACTATTATCCAGTTGCATAAACCAATAAATAAGATCCATTTTGATGCGGTGACCAAAGTGTTTATACTGCTACTGGCCTTTCGTGTGAATGATTAACAGGTGATTCATTTATCTGTTTTGAAACTAATAATACTTCCTGAATACTTCAAAAAGGTTGGTTGAGCCAGTTCATGTCAAATAAGTTTGTGCTTCCAGCCTCAAAACTGAGGACAGCCAGGTGGCTCAGTCTGTCTGGCATTAGACTCTGTTGTGTGCAAATGGGTCCTGATTAGTTTAAGTTTAAAAATTTCTCTCGCATGCTGTTGTGTTCTGATGATGATGTTAAACAGAAGATGAAGAAAAACTTCTGCAATCCAAACAGCGGGAGTAATCCTGGCTTTGTGAGTAACTGAAGCCGAGGATTCTGTTTGCACCAGTCGAAGGTGAAGCACCTTTTTTCGCTCGACTTGCATTGTACGAGGAAAGACTTTCAACTGAGGCTGAGATGGATTAGCTGCAACAGACTGTGAAAGAGCAGAAAATTGCACAAAATTTTAGTATTAACTATGCTCAAAACATAAATCCTCACTTTACTATGGAGTGTATACTATATAGAAAACAAAATAACACATGTGCCATGAGGCCCATATGGTGCAGTGTGTTATTAGCATCAGGTACTGATAAAACTTCAGAATCATTGTCCTCTCTGTGGAGGGCGTGACGATGATAATATTTATGCTCAGTAGTACTTTGACTAATTACTGGAGTCTTACAACTTCATTTTTTGTTCATTTTTTTCATCCTTTGTAAATGAAACTTTGACAGAATATACTCATTGTATTAATTATTGGGGAACATAAGAACAAAAAGCATTTTAACAAAGTGGACAGTCAGCCAATCAGATGGCCAGTCAGATAAAAGGGCCCGCCCCTCTGGCCCCTCTTCCCTCTTACACCACCCAGAATGTCCATCAGCTTTCTGGTAGTGGTCAGTATTTTCCTCTGTGTGTTTTTGGGGCTTATTTTATGCCACCAGCGCAGCATCCAGCATAACTAGTTAATATGCTCTCCACAAAACCGCTGTGAAACATCCTCAGGATTTTACAGCAGATGAAACATTTAGCATCAGTTACAACCAACTTTTTCAGAAATTAAAACCTTTGCTGTCCCTTCTTCTAAAGGAGTTAAAAGTATTTGTCCCAATTCAGTTTGTTACCTATAACTGCTCTGAGACGCTTGTACAGTCTGACAGTTTGTTCAGTCATGCCCCACCATGTTTTACTTGTGCACAAAACGGATGCTTTGGCATTGGCTCATGTAGTTTTGTGTTGAGGATGGTAGTATTCCTCTAAGCATTCAGGTACCTCAGCATGAGTTAGAATCTGTAAAGTAGTTGAGAACAGAGCGATTGGGCTGAAGTCTCCTCATTTAACTTTAAGGAACAGTGGGGTTCGTCAAAATGTGTACTATGGTTGGGCAATACATAATAAAAGCCAATCATTTTGTAGGAACAAGAAGACTGGCAGAAACCAGCTGCTGAGTCAGCTGGTTTTACAGTCTGGCTTTCATGAGTTCGAAAAACATGAATGATGATGGTCTGTGGGATTAACATTGAACATGCTTTGGGATGTGTGTAATGATGTGAATACTGTTTGTGATCTGAAACGGGAAATGTAAAAAAGAAGGCAAGAAAATGTAATAGTTAGAAACTTTTAAAATTAATACAATTTGAAAATGTCAAAAATGACTACATCTTCACTAAATACCATGTGGGGAAGTTGTAGTCAAATTGTGGAAATGCTCCACACAGGAAATGATAACAAGACGTATTTTATTCAGTCAAACATGTGTAATCACATTAGTCTGTAGAGTTAAGAGGTGTGTGTACCAAAGTACAGTTTTGTGTTAAAACTGTGAACTGTTTTTAATAGTCTCAGATTTCAAATAATGTTTAGCTAAATAAATATTCTGCTTGATGTCCAACTTAGTGCTGTTGCTTCTTGCCATAAAGGTTTGCATTTGGTGTTATGGTTTCCAGTTATTATTGTCATGTAATATTAGTGAAACAGTGCTTTGCAAAAATTGACAACTTATCATTAGTAACCAGAGAAAGAACACTAGTGAAATTCTCTCTTTTACATGGATATAAGGTCTCACTGAGTACATGATTATAATTTTGTATAAAACATATATTTCATAAAACAGTGAAAAGACATTTATCAGTGCTTCTCTGCCATTCACTCTCACTTTAAGTTGGGAATTGTGACACTGTTTTCATCTGCCAAGTTGAACATTTCTGAATAGAGAAAATGTGTTTGTGTTTACTGACAGTTACTCTCTTATCTGTAGGCTGCTGCACTTTATTTTAGCATTTGAAGCAACACAACATGGCGATATATCCCTGGTTTGTTGTGTACTTTTGCGTCTCATATGAATATTCATGATGGGTCGCCATGGCCAAAAATACCAGGGCCATTTTCAGGTGCTGTTTTTGGGTTAAGGTTTAGGTTTAGGACCACAGTGTGAATTGAGTTTAGGTTAGGTTTAGGGTAAGGGTCGAGGTTAGGCTGTAAAAATGAATGAAAATTTATGAATATCAATCCAAAGTCCCTGTGAAGATAGAAACAAATTATTTGTGCGCGTGTGCGTGCGCAGGGTTGGGGGTGTGCGTGTGTGTGTGTCACAGGGGGAGTCCTGGAGCAGATGTAACTTTGAATGAGGGACTTCAGAGAGAGAGTGTAAGAAATGCAGCTGGGCCAACCCTCTAAATTACGCATGAGTGGTGCTGCACTGCTGATATTTACATTTAAATTGATGTTTCAGATACTTAATTAAAGACGAGGACTGGCCTCTTCTGGTCAGCGGTTCCCTCTTCCTCTTTCTCCCGGGTGCAGACTGCTCACTGGAACCCGCTGCTCTTCCCTGAGCCCTGTCAACAGTATTTCACTGGAAGCCGGTTAGTGACAGTGCAACCGATGGATGTGTCTGTGGTAATTTTCCTGAGTGAATTATTTAATACACAATGCCCCCTGGTGGTTTGTGATGCCTGGTCCATGTGCTCGCACAATGAGACTCTCTTTACCTCAGGCTTATAGGACAGAAATATTCATAGTGGATGGACATATGAGTAAGTGTATGATATGAACAAATATAGCAGAAGGATGTGTGAGAGCTCTGTTCTCAAACCAGCAGTGTGAGTTCTTCATATTTTGGTGTTGTGCTTGGATCACATGGCGTCTGATGGTGATCAGCCCTGACTGTAGTGTTAATCCAGTCACGTGTTACATAAGTTTCAGTATACTAACATAATTTCTCTCACTGATGATGTATTTCTAATGTACTCAGGTTTGGTTGTAGACCAGTATTTTTCAGTATCAGTCTATATTATGTTCTATTTCAAACTAAAAACTAAAAATTTTGTCACGAGAAAAGAAAATCAAAAGAAATCTTAACCTAGAACACTGAGGAATTTCTGACAATCAGAAACTGATCAGTGTTCAAGATTCTCTAGAAGGTTTTCTTGTGAAATACATTTGATTTGTTACTCTATTTAATAAAAAAAAAATAGAATATTCTCAATCATTTGTATTATTACTGATTAGACTTTGCTATTTAAAGATGGTAAAAAGTAAAACTTGACTAAGTTTAATGCAGATGGAGCTAAGTGACGTTGCATCAAAAGTGCAATGAGAATGTCAATGAATGTTGACATATATATACAGTATATATGTCGATATGTCAACATTCATTGACATATCGAGAAATCAGAGCTTCTGCATAACAGTACCTTGCTAAATTTATAGCACACTTTCATTCTTCACATTTTGTCACATCACAACTTCAGTGTAATTTATTGTTTCTTTTCTGGACACACCAATTTAAGGTAGTGCATAATTGTGACTAGGAGGAAAATGACAAAAGAAAATTTTTAGTTTCAAGTAATAGTCTGAAAAGTGGCGGCTGTGTTTGTTTTCAGCCTCCATAAGTCAATATTCTGCAGAATGACTTTTCACAGCAGATGCTGCTGCAGATCTTTTCCATTATGCCTCCACCAGGTTGGCACATCTAGAAAACTAAATTGTTGCTCATTCCTGGTTGGAATTGGGTCTGGACTGCAATTGCACTATTCCAGTAAATAAATATAATTTTTTTCACAACCATCCTGTTGTAACTCTGGCTGTTCGTTTGAGGTTACTGTCCTGCAGAAAGGTGGAACTCCTCTTCATTTTTAAGCCCTTTTTTATTCAGCCATGTCTTGTTTTTTTTAACTACTTGTTTCTTTCACTTTGTTGGACAATGGTCTCCACAGATGGAAAGTCAGTTTTATTAATGTGGTGAAAAGAAATGTTTGCCATGGATGTCATACAGGAGGAAAGGGGCTGGACAACAAACACTTACATTTTTTTATTAAAGAAATATTGGAAATGATTCACTGCTACATAAAATTAAATGTAATGAACCTTGCGGTTTTAATGTGACAAACTGAAAATGTTCCAGGTTTTTGCAAAACAAAACATGCGTAAAACAAAGCCTGCATCATGTGCTTCTGATGAAGCAAACCATGTTGGTAATTTTGACAAACTGTAATAATTCAATTCACTGTTTAGACAGCAACAAGAAGCCATCTCAGCTGTGTTGAGATTCACATTCACTCTGGTTAAAATGGGTCAATTTTGCTGTAGAAATAAATACATTCCTGAAGGCCTTTGATTATTTTGTTTTCTTTGTGTTTTTATTTCAACATTATTCCATCTGTTGGGAAGCATAAAGGGGAAATAAACTTTCAGTAGACTTTCTGTGCAAGACGTATTTTTACGGACGCGTTTTTTAAATACAAAACAGGCATGACTCATGGAGTCTTGTAATGGAAGCAGAGCTCCACTGGTGTGTCATAAAATGGTGTGAAACCCAAATCCTGACCTGGTGGTTCTCCAAGCTGTGTGAACCGCAGAGCGTTCTGTGCTGCCCTCGCTCAGGCCCACAGATGGGCTGCCTGGCTGCCCACAGGCCAACTCTTTTCTAGCACTTGTTCCAAAACAGCTTTTTAATAGGTTTTAAAACAGGGTTATTAACATCACCTGCTAATTATGTTAAGGACCTAATTAGGGAATAAGAAAAAAGGCCTTTTGTCTAATTAGGTTTTCTTTCTAACCACACTGATAACCAAGGGAATGCTAAGATCTCTGTAGAAATGAGAGTGCAATGAGCCAGTGAGAGGATGCTTCAGAAAAAGAATTAACCCTTTCATCAGAGTCTTGACTCTATTAAAAGGCCCACTGGCAGAGTGTAATTACCACCCAAATCGTTTATTTGGGACATGTTTATCTGGAGTGGGAGTCTGCATCATTTAGTGCGTTATAAACTCAATTGAAGCTTCATTAGCGATTACAGTCCGTGGGTGGTATTACCTGCCTGATAGCCAACTGCAGCCTGATGATATCAGCTTCCACTGCTGCATTACAAGGCAGGGGCCTAATTTTTCAGTCTATGCAGCTCAATCCTCGCTGCTTCCTGCACTTAAATACAACCTGCCGAGTACTGTGCCAGGAGTACTTCAGTGGGCCTTCAGCTGCAACAAGGCAATGGATAGAGACAGCATGCAGCCGCCTAATCACAAAGGTGAAAGAGATGTTGGTGCTGGGAAAGCAAGACAAAAACACTAACGATGCCTTTTGTAACAAACAGTTTTTATTTTTATTTTAGACACACGAATTCTTTAAAAAAAACAGAAAAAAGAAAACAAAAGTTCAAATAAATAACTAGAAAACATGCACACTGACATTTATTGTGCTTGAAGAATACCTGTTCCACTTTATGTTGTTACAGTTGTCGTGATACAAACGTTTTCACACATATTCATATATTTCACTTTGCTGATCATGGTTTTAAAAATCGCCTCATTATAACATTAGATGGAGCCAAAATACTTTAGCTTGAGTTGGTCAGCATGAACACTGTTCATGACCCTGAAGCTGTTATGAACAGAGGCCCCTTATTTTGTACCTCTCAATACTAATGAGGAACGACTATATGTTCTCTTAAAACCTCTAGTTAGTCAATGTGTCAAACTAAACACAAACTTATGTTTTCTCCCTAAAAGGAGACCTTAAATAGAAGAGGTTGCTTCCAGTCAGAAAGATCTGATCTTTTTTCTCTCTTTTGATAAACAAACATATCTAAAAAAGCAGGACTTTTCCTTTAAAAACTAACATGCAAAGTGACAGACTTTTCTAAATTTCTACTTATCCTGGATGATCAGAGCATAACAATGTCATAAAGAGTTCTGGAGTGACAAAAGAAACAGACACAACCAAGAAGAAGCTCCAGCCCATCAGAATCACAGTGCAACCCTCCCCCCAGTGCCCACACTCAGCCCCTTCAGACTAGCCAGCAGCAATTAGCAAACACTTGGTGGAAGTCTACATCTGCTGAGCTCATAGATCATAGGAACTTCTGCTCAGTGCAATGCTCCTAAGAACAATGTAAACGACTTAATGGAAAAGCGTTGTTGTGATGACTTCCTAGGGCAGAGTGTTACGAAGAGCAGGAGCTTCTTAAAGAGACAGAGGCCCAATTTCAAGGAGTTAAATTGCAAAATCACATTTCTTTTAAGTCGTGTTAGATATATGCAGCATTTTTATGATAACCAAAGATAACATAATTACTTAATCATGCTATAAAATGGCCATATAATACTGTTCCCTAAATGTGCATACTGTAGATTCCATACTGTGTTTTGAATCTCACTTTTCTTACATTGCCTTTCAGTTTGAGTTCATGTTGAGACCAATCAAATCTCCCATCCTGTATTTTCTTCTTGTTTTTGTTTTTCTATATTCTGTTTCTGTTATAATTGGTGAGTGGTGGTGGACCCAAATGCAGAACAGCACAGGTGTGGAGTAGATGAAGATATTTAATGAATATTCAGAACAAAGATTTGATTTTTTTTTTTTAAACACACAGGGAGCCAGAGCAGAACACAAACCACCATCCAAGGAAAAAACAGCAAGGAGACTGAACAGGGTTAAACAGGAGGAACCAGCAAGGAGTGACTGAGAATGAGGTATATACAGTAAGTACTGGGAGGTTAAATGCTGAACAGAAGACCTGGGCTGATGAGCTAACAGGTTGCTTGTGTGGGCAGGGGAGAGGGAGAGAAAGAGGAAGTGACACAGGGGGCAAGGGAGAGCATACTGAGGACTAGGAAAAGAAAACCAAAATTGTAATGAAGTGGGTGGAACTGCACTTGGATTGCTAGGTGAAGGGCTGGGCTTGACATGGGATTAGTAGGTAAAAAAAATGTGATTAAACTATTTAGAAGTTTTTGAAACAAACTGTTTTGCAGACACCAGAAGAATATTTACTTATTCCAAAAGAAAGAGCCGAGTGGTATGCAGGATATACACACATGGAAGTACAGAAACATGCAAAAAGTGAATTCTGCATAATAGTGGACCTTCATGACTACACAGACAAAACAACTTGACTTGAACAACTAGAAGCCATGGCTAAAGTGGCAAAAACAACTTGGGGAAAAGAATTTCAGTCACTTATATTCAATACTCCCATCCCTCACTTCTGGCATCCGTCATGGCGCCTCAAGTGACTAAGTGACGTAGTTGCAAAGTATTGGCCCTTTGCATAATAAGAGCATAATAAGAGCATAATACAGGATCACATGCACAGGAAGGTGAAACTAGAAAGTAGTTCTCTCAAAGCTCCATATATTTGTAGGCCACTGAATCACAAAGCAGATATGTGAAGATGTCTTCATATTTCTCAGTTTCTTCAGTGTCTGATATGAGATGTAAAAAGGAAGTAGATGGGAGAGGTTAAAAAATATACACACTGTTTGGGGGTTTCAATTTTTACGATTGTCTTCACAGTAGAAGATTAATAAATAAATATTAATCTTCTTCTGGATGCTACACACAAGTCTTTACTCCAGGCAAGACTTAGGAACATTAATGGTCAATATATTATCTTTCTCATAAAAGAAAGATGATATACAGTATATAAATGATGATAATCATTTGAATTCATGTATGTAATTTAAAATGAAAAGATAAAGGATATGATAGGAGGGAATGAAAATGAGTTCATTTTCAACTACTGAGGGTTTGGCCTCAGTTATTTAGTTAAAGGTAGAAGCAGAAGCAGAGCTTCCAGTGTGATCACATGTTTAATTTACTTCACATCTGAAAAATTGTCTGTTATGACAGAGCCAATTTACAACAATCCCTGAGTGGCAGACAAACGGAAGGAAGACTGCTCTGAAGCCACTTCCATAGCTTCTAATGGAATCTCAATAAACCCCCAAACTGGTAGGTCCACGAGAGGCGACAGCCCCGCTATTAGAGTCAAGGATATGTTTTACCCAAGCACCCCTCGCCTCAGCATGTCTGTTATTATCATTTCATTTTATCTGGTGGGGACCACCAGGCTGAACCGAGGTGAAAATGACTGGGAAAAAGCAAGGTTACACCAACTATAAACCAGTGTAGGAGGACGTTTTGTTGGGTGCAAGACAAATAGAAGCTTTCTAAATTGACGAAGCCGGACTCTGTGTTTAAACTGATAGCAGATCACTGTGCTGGCCCTGATGACCAATGTCTATTCCAAACAGACAAGAAAAGCATGGCTATTGGACACGGTAAGTGTTTATCAGGCTGTCATTCCCAACGTAGCAGGAGAAAAAATATCCACCTGTGAAACATTCAAATGATTTTAATCTTCTGGGAGTTTTCAGGTCAAATTGCAGCTAAAATTGAAGTCTTGTGCTTCTATCAGCAAGTGATAAACATGGGAGGAGATCTGCCTTCCATCAAATTCAATCCTAGAAAGTGCAAATGACACAAGAGCAATATGTGATGCTTACAAGAAGATATCAAAAATAAAGTTCTTGCAATGAAAGTGTTTACCTTTATTTTTCAAATAAAAAGTAAAAGTCTAAATATTTACAGTTAATACATTTAATAGCTATGTCATAATTATGTAATAGTATCTCATAATGATGGTATAGTATCTCATATTCCATCAGGAGTAAATTAACCTGAAGTGGGATTTGTCAAGACTAAATTATAATAAACTGCTTTTACTGAATGCTCTCAGCAACTTGGACTAAGCTGCTTTGTAACACATTCAAATATTAACCATGCTGATGACACACAATGCTACAGTTCTGTTTTACCAGATTATGACCATTTTTATGGCCAAGAGATGATGATAACAATGATGATGATGAAGTTTTTATTTTGAAGATGCAAACAATAAATCTCAGCAGAGGAATAAAACATAAGAAGGAAATAAAATTAGCAATAATACCCAAAACAGGAATAAAAATTGCATATTAAGTTTGAAAAGAAGTAGAAATAAGCCAATGCATATTCAATTCTATCCCAGGTGGCTCATCCAGTAAATAGACATATATAAAACATTTCATTCTTGAATTTAGAATCCAAATACTTCTTATGTCATAAATATTTATAAATATAATTTGACCTCCATTCACAATTAGTAATTCTACTCTTTGGTAACAATTTACGCTGAAGCTGCTTAGGCCATTTCTTTGGAGATACACTTCCTTTTCTTCTTCATTGTCCCATCCAGCTCCTTCTGTACCCGCTTGTCTGCAAAAAAAAACAAAAAAAACTGAGGAATCAAATGACCTCAGCTTTACCTGTAACTAATTCACTCAAAAATATCTATTGCTTTCTTTTTGACTGTCAGTTAAAATGACAGACATGGTCAAAGTCTAATGCAATCTCTGACTGAGAGATTTGAAGAGAGACTCGAATCTGTTCCTTCAGCCAATGAACCAATCAAGAGATGAATTCAACCCAAATGGAACCACAGCTAAACACTGGGCTAAGACTGAGCTCTGCAGGCTAATACAAAAACGCTCATCCAAGGTTTGAAACCAGGCGGGGTCAGGTCCTGCAGTGCAAAAAGGCCTTTCGAGGAATTCACTCAGGAGCAGAAAGAGGTGTTAAAGTTACATGCACAGGAACAAACCTACATAAACTAAAAACTCAGAAACCTGCTTAGACGACTAACATATTTATTATTCGTGTGTCTTGTTCCTGTCCAGTACACGTCTGCAGTCCCACTGACAGCTCTACGCTGAAGAACTTCTTCCTCAACCTGCTGTGGAACCAGCCTGAACACGTTTCTATCTGCTTGGGGTAGCCAGACTTCACAGAAAACAAAGCCCATTCCCATGAGGGGTGTAGCAGGCACGGCGCTGGGTGTTTACTGTTTGCTGAAGCCGACCTCGGCCGCGGAGGGAGACAAGATGAATTTGACAGCTAATGTAAAAATAACAGACAATCATAAATCAAGGAAGCAGGCGTTGTGAGTCGATGATGAGAGTTAATCAATACAGGCCTGACTTTGCCATTGTGTGAAATGGCACTCCATTTATTACAAGAGGGGGACTTGGAGGAGAAACATTATTCATATTAGAGTATGCACATGCTGTTGGGAGAGAGGTGAGATGTACTCTTGGAAGAAGGAACTGCTTAGTCATCACCACTACTGGTTCACTTGGACAAAATCTTAAATTCATAAATCACTTTCAATTTATTTAGCAACCTGCTTGAACACAAACGATATGAGATTAAACACATTCCAACACATTAAAAAGGTGCCATGTTTTTCTTTTGTATTGGCAACTTTATTGTTTGAAGTAATAAGTAATTTACATTTGTACAGACAGTGGAAGTTTAGTTTTTGTTTCTGTAACTCTTCTATGTTAGGATTGTTGACATTTTTAGCATGTTTTTTTTAACAAAGTTATTTTTATTAAACTTTAAAATGTTCAAGATAAATTCACAATGACAAATGAATCAAATTAACTAAAATTACAGATGTGGACCAGATCAACTAGACTGCACTGCTCTGGCACCAGTCTCATCTAGAGGAGTTGGACACTCTTCCACTCTGCAGCTGCCCCTGCTGAGAATCACTGGACAGGAGTCGGTGTATTCATTGTCCCCCATCTTGGTGAAAGTTCACCCCAGCCTCCCCCCTGCCTACTTATTTATTCACCAAGGTTTAGTTCAGATTACCAACCCTTTCTGGACCCCTTTTGGAGTGCATGGACGTTTCCCCAACCATTTCATATGTGCTTTGTGAATGTGGACAAAGTATTCAGTCCCGTCCCATGGCTGTAGAGAGGTACGTCAGGAATATGGGGTGAAATATATATCACCGGTATCAGAGCTCGACTCACATTGCTGGCAGTAAGTAGGACTTGTTTGCATTGAGAGCTGGACTCCACCAAGAATGCCTTTTGTCACAAATTAGTTTCATATCCTGTATGGACAAAATTTCTAGGTATAGCAATAGACCTGTGCAAGATGAATGGCATCTAATATTCCAAATCAGCTCTCTGTAGAATACACACACTGATGAGAAAATGTGTCAACAAAAAAAAACCTGAAACAATGCAGAAACCTGAAGTGAACTGTAACATGATAGAAGTGGTTTCCTTGGTGTGAGTTAGACGGTCGTCTTACTGAGGATTGTTTCACCTGCTGGAGAAAGAAATTCCATACAATGGAAAGCATGAAAAATGGTGTCGCAGTGAAAGGATCCTCCGGTGTAAATGTTGGTGACTGGGCTTCCTCCAACAAGATCAGTTGTTTAAATCTTGGAAACAAAGACAAAATAAATTTAAAATTCACGGAGCAGAAATGAGAGTCCTGGAACATGATCTAAAATCAGAGGCACTTACAGCACAGACTAGGAGCTGGTAGAGACAGAGGTCAGAGTGTAAAAAAGAACCACAATCAGGAACAATGACGTAGAACAAGAGTGTGACAGGAACAATGACAGAGGGTCTCATACTGAGTGAGTGAGGAGCAGGTATTTAAACAGACACAGGCTCTAGTGAGAGCAATGATCAATTAATAGGAGCAGGAGGAGCTGGGAGCTGGAGAGCAGCAGGAAAAAACAGACCAATAATCACTAAAAGCCGACATTCTCTCCAAAAAAACATGATCTCATAAACTTAAAAAATAAATAACATTTACAATCCACTTCTTCTTGTTGTTCTTAAGTATTGTTTTCTTAGCTGTGCTTTGAACAACAAGAAGCATGTGGGATCTAATATTTTTCATATCAATATTTGTGATGTCATCAAGCAGGCAGAGTGAAGGAGCAGCACATCATCAGCATGCAAACTAATTTATGTTCTGTTATCTTTTTCTATTCCCAAAATATTTTTTATGACAAATTGCAGCTAATAATCATCCAATGAACTCTGACTGGTACCTCTTTTGAATGATCTGGTTGTTTTCATGCAGGCGTTGACTGAAGGATAAAAATTGTGAACCATGACAGAAAATTATGTCCAAATACAAATTTATGTTGGGAAGCAAATAAAAAGTTTTAATTAAAGCTAATTAAAGTTATTGTGGATGTTGCAATAGTCTATTAGTAGTACTAGTAGTACTTGTATGCTAGTACTACTAGTTTAGAAATGAGTGACCAAAAATATTGAACCTTTTCATGATATTTTATTTTTTTAGATTTAAAAAAATAAATCTAAAAATTTCAGTTTATTTCTAAAGTTCAGTTTAGAAATGCAAGAAAAGAAAGATTTCATTCCTAATACCCCCAGTGTGGCAGGCATGTGCAGAGGGAGGGCTGGGGGGGCAAAGGGGCTTGAGCCTCTGCCCCTTTTATCCTTGATGCCCCTAGTGGCCTTCTTGAATCAAACTATCAAGACGATTCTTTAAACTTTTACAAAGTAAACTTCCTAATTAAATCCTAAATGTACAATTTTTTTCTCTCAGCTGAATGAATTAAATTAAATTTCACGAAGCCAGATCAGTTCAGCCCTCCAGGACTGTCAGCAGCAGAAACAGCAACTTTATACCTGTTGGGGAAAATAGACTACATTTGCTTTGCATTGTCCCCACATGATGGCAATGATATAGCAGGATCCAATTAAATTTTTGATTAATATGGGTTGTTGCTGTGGTGTTGTATGGTGTTTTTGTTCAATGTGCCCTTTATTAAATTTGAGCCCCTGCCTCTCCAAAGGTCTCTGCATGGCCCTGCTCAGTGGTTTCTTATTTACTCTTCTCTTAAACTTCTAATTTCTCTCCTAACTCTGACGACGATTTAGATTTACAGTGTGCAAATGACAGCATCAGTCATCTACACCCACAGCTGTGTGACACTCATTAACCGGTACATTTTGGATATTTAAAGTATTTTGCTGTTTAGGACTGTTTGAGCAGGAGAAACAGACCTGTGATTGGCTGCAGCTGGTCTCCTCAGGGGAAATCGGCCCTCAGCAGTGGGGCCTCTGATTTACACAAGGCTCTGGCATGTCCCGCTGATGAGCTCCACGCAGCCCGTGCACCATGTGGGAATTGGCTCCAACCAATATGTTCCCTTCCACTCAAAAGGACAGGACTAATGTATTAGAAGCCAGGGCTTGGCACTCCCTCCACTCCCCTTATAAACCTTCCTTCCACCTTCATTTAGGCCTCTCTCTATTTCCTCTGACTCTCCTGCTCTCCAAATGCTTCCTCCTCATATCAGGGCCTCACTGCCTGTCACCACCTCTTTTAGCCTCACTCATATAAGTAACTCTTTTCCCATCTTCTCGTTTTTGTGCCTCTGCCTTTCTGCAATCCCTCTCTGCTGCTGCTTCCTGGTGCTGCAGTCATTTTTCCTCACTGGAGGCTCATTCCTAGGTCTGTGGGAATGTATGGCTTTATTTGTGTGGTGTCAGCGTTTTATTGGATTCCTATTGCTTTGGAACAGAGGTAGCACATTCCAAATTCATCAAAGGCCAATTTAATTCAAAATTCATGAAGTGGGCATCTGTCAAGTTGCCACCTCCAATGTGCTTTGTGTGTTCTCAGGGTGCCTCCCTTGTACACAGGAGACCATCGGTAATTCCACTCCCATTTCCCTCTTCGATTAGAAACCTCTGGGAGGTTTCTTTTCACTCTGAAGTAGTTTTTAGCAACACAAAGTGGAAGAAAATCTCTTTTATTTATTGTAATATTAAAGGGGAGGTATTATGTATTTACCAGGTACATAGTGCCATTAAACAACACAATCAACTAACTGTTACCTTCAGTTGTTATAAAAGTGCTGTATATATCAAACATGACTTCAAAGAAGTCTGACATTGCATTTTAACACCTTTCTTTAAATTGGCTTCTGTTTCTTTAAGAAGCTCCTGCTTTTTCCAACGCCTTCAGGAAGTCACCACAACATTCTTTCTCCATTAAGTCATTTACAAATCTTCTTATGATAACTTGACTGAGTAGTTCAAATGGTGAATTCAGCAGACTCTTTGTTTCACCAGGTGTTTGCTAACTGCTGTTGCCACTAGTTTGATGGAACTCAGTGGAAGAGGTTCCACGGTGAATGGCAGTGAATGGCTTCCACGTGTTTGGGAAATAAAGGATTTCCCAAACATGTGTGAAAGAACTAAACCAACACTCGAGGTACACAAATGGGTCTCTACACAGAGTGCAGGGCAGAGAGAACACAAAATCGAAAGTGAGCTGTATTTATCATTTTTTTCCATTGTCATTTTTGTGCACAAAATTAGAAATTGGATAACGGTTCAGGGTCACGATCCAATTTTTTGCTTTGGTTTAATAAGTGAAAAACAAAAAAGCTAGTGTGTTTTTGTCTTTCCCTTTTTTGTTTCAATCCAGCAGACCACAATAATATACACGCACTACTTAATAGTGTACTCAGCTCTATTTACCGCTGCTGGTGGTGCAGTGCAATGGACGGTATCTTGCTGGCACAAGAGCACGGGCGTCCAGAGACGAGCCCCAGTGCTCTGGCTTTTCAGAATAAAAAAACTAAAATAAAAACTCAGGCTAACCTTTCTTTTTCTGGGGTGACCAAACGTCGAGTTTTAATTGTTTCTCACAGAAGCTTAAACAGACTCGAGGTTTGGAGAAAATTCTGCAGTATATAGCATCAAACTATCAAGTTTACATGTCTGCAGTCTGTATAATGTCTCAAATCTAAATTGAGGGCTTATATTTTATGAGACAAGTGGCCTGACCAGGCAGTTCTCTCTGCCCCACTTACACTGTGGCATTTTTATATTTTCATTTTGTGCATAAAATCAGACAACACTGACTACCCAGAGGAACTTTTCCTACATGGAATCTTTTGTCTCATTTAAATTGATTACACACCAGTTTTGGATAGCAGGATAAAGCAGGATAAAGCCATGCAGAGCTTTATATAACAGTCAAATATCCAATAATCTAATTTGAACCTGATCTGGATCCCCATGGCTCATCTGATTCAGTTGTGCAAATGGACCAGATGTGGGTCACATTTTCTCTGTACTGCAGTGTGAAGCCTGACCTATGCAAATGAGATCAGAATCATGAAGAAAAGAACAAGGTCCTAGGACAGATAAAAGCAACTGAAATCATCTTCCTCTGGACTGCAGCCTTAGGTATGGAGGAACAAAGTACTGTCACCAGGAAGAGCTGATCCGGTGAGCTGATGTGGTCCAGTCATCTGATCAGAATGAAATTGATACTGTTTTTTTATTATTATTATTATTATTATTATTATTATTATTATTATTATTATTATTATTATTATTATTATTATTATTATCATTTATTGCCTATTCACAACAAATGTCTTCTCAAAGCTGTTTTTCCCAATCAATCAATCAAATTTTATTTGTATAGCACATTTCAGCAACAAGGCATTTCAAAGTTTCTGGAAGTTTATTCCAGATTTGTGGTGCATAGAAGCTGAATGCTGCTTCTCCATGTTTAGTTCAGGTTCTGGGGATGCAAAGCAGACCTGAGAGATCAGGAAAGGTCGATACAACAGCAGATCTTTAATGTATTGTGGTGCTAAACAGTTCAGTGATTTATAAACTAATGACAGCATCTCTTCTCTGAGCTACAGGGAGCCAGAGTAGGGACTTTAGAACTGGAATGATGTGCACTGTCATCCTAGTTTTAGTGAGCAGCAGCATTTTGGATCAGCTGCAGCTGTCTGATTTCTTTCTGTAAAAATACCGTTGCAGTAATCGATAAATGCATGAATGAGTTTCTCTAGGTATTGCGGAGACGTTAGTCCTCTAATACTGAGAATGTTCTCCAGTTGATAGAAGGCCGACTTTGTAACTGTCTTTATGTGGCTCTGAAGGTTCAGGTCAAAGTTCATCCTGATCTCTAGTTTCTAGCTGCAGTACCTGAAGCCTTGCATTGACTCTAGATTGTTCCTCTTTAGGTCCAAAGATAATAACTTCACTTCTGTTTCTGTTCAACTGGAGAAAGTTTTGGAACATCCACACATTTATCTGTTCTAAGCATCTGTTCAGTGATTGGATGGGCTCTGAATCACCTGGTCACATCATAATGTAGAGCTGTGTATTATCTGCATACTTATGGTATCTAATCTTATTTTTTGTTATAACTTGAGCTAATGGGAACATATGTATATTAAATTAGAGGGGTCCTAGGATTGAGCCTTGGGGTACCTCACATGCAACTTCTGTGTGCTTTGAAGAGACGTTACCTATTGACACAAAGAAATCCCTGTTCTTTATGTAAGATTCAAACCAGTTGAGTACTGGATCTGAGAGTCCAACCCAAGTCTCTAATTGTTTTAGTAATATTTCATGATCAACAGAGTCAAAAGCTTCACTGAGGTCCACAGAACCAGCACTGTGGTTCTTCCACAGTCTGTGTTTATATGAATGACATTGAACACTTTGACTAGAGCAGTCTCAGTACTGTGGTGAGACTGGAAACCAGACTGGAAGACGTCAACGCAGTTGGTTATAGTTAGAAAGCTATTTAATTCTTTAAATACTGCTTTTTCAATAATTTTGCTTGGAGATCGGCTTCTAATTCTTAGAAATAGCCTGTAAATAGTTAAGTATTTTCTGTTGAGCTCTGAAAGGAAGTCAGATTTGTATTGCAAGTAGAGAATAAAACAGCTGAGCTGCGCCTTTTTAATCCAAATCCAGCGTTTCAAGCCAGCCGCTGCCAGCCAATCTGACTTCTCAAAATGACACACAAACTCTCACAGCAGTTGCTACACCTGCACCAGAAGCCAATAACTAGGTCTCTATTGAGGACAGAGTCCAAAGCAATTAATCCCTTCCTCCTGTTGTAGACACCCTGGTTGGCCGTAACATCATGTAGTGTAATTGGTAAGGAGTATACTGTCCCCTTCATTTGGCATTAACATCCCTTCTTTTCTACATTGTAATCCTAGCAAGGTTGAAGATTCCACTTTTTACACCAATATTCACTCAATGTCTGTTTCCTATTTTCTCACACCATCTATTATTATTAGTCAGTCACCATGCCAAGCTACAACTGAATAAATAAATAGAAAATGAGCAAATTGTTAAATCGGCATTATATTGATTTAGCAATATCTGAAACTGCAGTTGCATAGAATTTAAAGACTGAACTAAAACTAAACTAGATTTTTTTGGTAGAGTTATTTAAAAAGGGACCATGCATATAAACATAAATCAGTCTACCATGTAAATATTGTTACACATCAAGAACTAACCCAAGAATACAATACAAAAGAAATTATGTCAAATATGCAACTGACTCTAATCTACCAAAACAGTGTTCTATGGAGTTAGAAAACTGACTATAAAGAGGTAGAATTGTATAAAATCAACTTCTTTGAGCTTTACATTATGCTATTCCCTCATCAAAAACATACCTGGAGTGTTGCCTTGATTCTGTTATGCATGTTTGAGAAATCCTCTAATCTCCATGGCAACCATTCAACTGTGAACTGGAGTGATGCGTCTGGGTGGACACAGCGCCCCTTTAGAGGATGAAACTCTCCCTTGGAGCTGCAGTTTCTAAGCTGAGATTCCTTCCCCCACTCAGTTCCTTTAGACTAACCATCAACAATTAGCAAACATCTGTTGGACTATGCATCGTCTGAGGTCATTATATGAGCTACTTCTCAGTTCAGTGCTGGTACTACGCTGTTAAGGGGTGAGTAGAAGAGAGATGTTGTGATGACTTCCTGGAGGTGTGGTGTCAGAAAGAAAAGACGTTTCTTAAGTAGACACAAGCCCAAATTCAAGGCATTAATTTAAAAAGTCAAATTTGCTTATTTTTTATCAACATATTTTAATAATTTTTATTACAACTGAAGGTAGCATAGTTACTTGATTCTGCTACATAAAGGCACTGTGTGGCTGGAAAACACATAATACTGCCCCCTTAAGTTCTGTTGGTACAGTAGTTAAAGTGTGGATACTGTAACTAATCTGAGTCCCTATGGCTCAGATTAGTTACAGTATGAACTGCCCTATAAGACAACACAACTTTTCCTGCATGGAATCTTATAGTCTCATTTAAATCTTTTAGAGACCAATTTTGATTGTATTCATGGAGATAGTGAATGAAGGAGGGTAAAACCATGCAAAACCTTAAATAATAGAAATAGATACAAGAATTCTAATTCCAATATTTTAAAGCTTGCTTATCCAGTCTATTGGCTGTCAATTCAAGATATGTCATAACGGAATTATGCCACTGATGTACATATCTACTGCCTGGGAAATTACATAATTTATCATTAAATTAAATGTATGTAAATTAAACAATCTCTTAAGTGAATCCAATATTCCAACACATGCTCACTCCCAACTTGTCATATATTGATGATTTGGGACTCAGCGTCACATGTTGACACGTCGGGTACCCCCCTTTGCGTCAATAATTGACGATTTGGGAAGGTTCCCTCAGCGTCACACATTGACACGTCGGGTACCCCCCTTTGCGTCAATAATTGACGAGAATTGACGAGAATATTCTCTCGTTGAATGCTGTACCGCTCCCTAAGCGTCCAAAACTGACGATCTGGTTAGGGTTAAGGTAAGGGTTACGGTTAGGCGTAGGGTTCACCCCCTCGCGTCAATTATTGACGCACAGGGGGTACCCAACGTTTCTTTTTAGTGATGTAGCTGTACTCCTTATCTTACCCTTAAATATTCTAGAGAATTCTTTTTTCTTCTCAACCATTTAAATCCTGATATTTTCTCCCTTTTTTTGTTCAGCAGCCTCATCCACTCCCACAGCCATCCGCTTACCTCCATCTTTCCTGGGCTGTTTCTAATCTCTTCGAGCAACTTTTTCAAGCCTAGGTGTGCTTCAAAAACAAATCAATAGAAATATAATAGCACTGTGCATGCTTTGTAATTTTTATATCATTAGTATTTTTCTCTCCCTCTCTCTCCTTGCTCATGCATCAAAATTCAGAAATGGCCGGTGGGTTGGAGGATGGGAAGGTTAGCACACTTGAATAACCCTAATAAACTTTATTTAGTATTCTATAAATTTCAGATCAGCTATGTTTTATGATAACACACCAGTGTGGTTTGAGTGGGGGAGAAGGTGTAAGGTGAGGCAGGGTAGATGGAGAGGACACATGGAAGGCAGAGAGAGAAACAGGAGAAATCAATACGACCAGCACACTTTTTCCCAGCATGGCAAGGAAAGGGGATCTATTGTGGGGGAATGATGATTTATGTCAGGGGCCGTCAGGGTGCGTCGGGGACAAAGGTATTCGCCAATAATGATTAATGCCCCCCCTCCTTCCTGAAGACAATCCAGGCAGTACTCTTTTCGTCTAGCCACACATACCCCCATCCTACATCTCTCCTTTGCCATTATCCCCAACCTCTCTCTCCTTCTTTTCCGTTTTTCACACAGGACCTCTTCTCATATGTATGTAGACTAGTACAATGTTCCCCCATGGATTTCACTTTGCTGGTGCTCTAGCTTGCTTGCCAGTAATATGTAATGCATACCGCGGTAAAACTCACACCAAATAAAATGTAATTCTCATAGATTGGTTTGGATTTCAATAGATATCCTGCCGCTGCTGTTTGTTTCATATTTAAGTGTTTCAGATCATCCAATAAAGTTTAACATCAGAAGAAGTTGTTATGTTTTCTCCAATCAAACCGTATCAGCTGATTCTAGGGCATTTACTGTAATGGTTCTCTTGGAGCTTACATCTGCTTTTGACACTGCAGATCACAGTATCCAGTATCTTGATCAACACTGCATGATACAAGGTCAGTTTATCAGGTGTGGCTCTAGAGTGGTTCAACATTTTAGTTTTGGGCAGGACATGTAATGATTTTTGCTGACCAGTTTACATCAGACCCCCAAAGCCTACCATGCAGGGTACTACCAGGCTCAGAACATTAATTTGGTTAGTTTATTTCTAAACTGTCATTTTATACCCTCTTAGCTTTATTTCAAAGAAAAACATTACTAATTTCTTTTAGAAAAACCTTTGCATATTTCTTGAAACAGATTGTATGTTTTGCGAACTCTATGTACATTCGGCAAAATGACCTGGATAATGCAGCACAACATCATGGATCAGCTGCAAAAGGTCACATCTCTCCAAAAACACTTCATGACGAGTTGTAGGTATCATAGATACCCACCCCCAACATGGACTATTCACATTCCTACATTCTGGCCTGACGGTCAACGACCACATTTACAATTGAAGAAGAATGCTAATTTGAGCCATCAGAGTCGTCAGGGTGGACTCAGGGCCTTTTGGCCCTGTTCAGCCATTCTAGGGAGAAATCGAAAACCCAGCCATTCAGAGGAGGGAGAATAATTAGTTGATGTCAGCATTATCTCGGTTGATGTCCTCTTTCTCCAGGAAGTATTAACCAAACAGACCACCAAACCAGGTGTAGCTTAAATAACAGAGAAAACAAAAAGTTTACAGTTTAAATAACAGCAAATATCTGATGTGTGTTACTTATCTTACAATAAGTAAGATCTTATGATAAGATGACACACTCACAGTCTTGATTATAGGGCTTGATTTCATATACTGTTTTTTATGGTTTGTATGTTTTGCTATTTAGCCTCAAATTTGTATTTGTGTAATTATGTTAGCTGTTCACTTTGGTTGATTGACTGCAATAAATGTTACCTTTCCTTCAGTGGTGAAGTTATCCATTTTATTTTTTGGGTGTCTCTATAACTGTCTGTAAGGCCTTAGCTCACTAAACATTGCTTCATCATAAACCAGTTTCCTGCAGAGAGTCTCTTGTCCCATCAAATCTTGCTATACTGTAACAAAAAGAAATTCCTAAATGGTATATTTTATTCTATATTAAAACATGCAATGCCGCCTAATAATTTCGGAAATCTGTGCAAAGACAGATCATGTTTACCTTGTTTATAATTAAAAATACAATAATAAAAAACAACTGAACTGCAAGCAGTTATAAAGGGTTCCTCGCCCGATCAGGCAATTCCCCCCTCCTCCCTCTGTTGATGCACAACCCGCACACGTCGACAGATTCATCAAATTTTTAATTCTTCAGGACAGTTTTCTTCCGAAAACTGTTTCAAATGCAGGACAGACTTGATAATAAACGGACTGTTGCACCCTAAGTGAGCCAGCATCTTTTATTGATATTCACAGTCAGATAAACTGTGAACATCAAGTTCATCCGCTCGCTTCCAGGGACTCAAAATGCTAAATATTGTACCTACAGTATAGTTATAAGAAGTGTGATCCACAGGCCAGATGTTGCATTTTTATATTTCAACAGTTTCTCAGGCCAAGAACTCACACAACCTTTCCCTACCTCTCTTCCAGTCTGTCCTTGTGGTACAGAGTATGCCATGGGGTGATGGATCTCTAACTGTTTGGCCACGGGATAGGGCAGGTCACTTTTATGTCAGCATTGGCACTTTGTCTCTGCCAGAACTGTCAGTACTCTCAGTTGAGTACAAAGAAAAAAATCTGAAGAAAGAAAAGGGGAGGTGGGGATGACACAGAAAGCCGACGATAAAATGGACAGAGTGGGAGATGGCTGGTGTAGGAAATGAATGGAAGAGGAAGACTCAATAGACAGGAGATGGAAAGAGAGGTGAGAGAAAGGAGACAAAGTGCTTGTCACTTCTGCCATTCTACCGGTACAAAGGGCCCTGCAGACAACAAGCATGTGTGTATGTTTGTGTAGTTACATATAAAAGCACCAAATTTCATCACCAAGTGGCTGTGAATCAGTAACATAGCAGATGTTTTCCAGGGGAAAGATTAGGTCTTTGATACCCAGCCCAGCTAAATTTGGGGCTATGAGTTCTCCCCACTGTTCCTATTGAACTGTTCACCATTAACATTAACACTTTGGATAAAAGCATGAACTAAATGAATTGTAAAGAAATGAAAAGAAAAGACTTTTTTTCTAAAATGCAGACAATATTATGAAATTCACTCACATGTACAATGTACGTTTTAAAACATACTCAGGTCTCAGGAAAACATCATCAGATATCAGATCAAACCATAGACAAAAACTCCATCAGACCGCTGCAATCGGAAACTAACTTCAACTTCATGTCTCTTAGCATAATATCCTCCTCTGGGACATCTGTAGACCATAGGACATGTTATATATATGTCCTTTTTGAAGACAAAGAGAAGTTGAAGCTGAGTTGCTGTCGTTCCCAAACACTTCCATTTTCTTGTAATACAGCTAACAGTTGACTGTGGAATATGTAGGAACGACTGGGTTTGTTGCACAGGTGGAATCCTATCACAGATCCATGCTGGAGTTCACTGAGTTCCTGAGAGCGAGCCATTCTCATTTGTGATTTCAACACCTGATTCTGATCATTTGAATGGATGTGCAAATATTTTTGGCAATACAGTGTATAGATATACAGTATATATAAATGTAGATATACCGATATATCTATGTATAGATATATAGATATATATATATAGGCTGGTCTGGAGCAGGCTAGCTGCACAGGATAAATCACCATGGTAACTTATGTACTACTACTACTTTGTGAAATCAAACTTAGGCTTAATTCAGCCAGGACGTCCAGAAAATCTTGGCTGAATCCTCTAACCTGGTTTTGTGAAACAGCCCTCAGGAGCTGAAACATTCCCCAGCCGGGGATCGTTCCTAGCAGTCTCTAGCTAGTTCCTGTTCTCTCTCCCCTTATTAGAAGTTATCTATTTAAGAGCTGAATATAGAGACCAGCTTTGAGTCTTTGGCATCAGGATAAAGTTTCATGTGTTTTTACAGATCCCATAAAGCCTTTATAGAATTACTAAGAGATATAAACTGATTAGGGCTGAATAGGTAGTTGTTGCATGTGTGGCAATGTAAGGGAGCATATTGTCTGTGTAAAGACATACAGTATATACTGTATCCTGGTGCAGATTAGTGAGGGGAAAGTCCTCACCACTGTGGCGGCTTAAAGCGAGAAGAAAACTGGAGCGGATCCCAGCGGTGCAACCATTAGAGCCTGCAAATTATAAAACTATTAACTAGAATGTAGCTTCCAATTAAAAGATGATTTAATATCCAGATCTGATGGCTGATTTTTGATTAAGCAGAGACCCCATTAGGAGCAAAGGGAGATGGACGGCGGTTGGCAACTGAGTTCGCTGCTTAAGAGGCAGTGGTCTAATACAAATTTGTCTCTTTTTGGGCAAATTAAGGTTAATTACTTTAAATAGCATGGCTGCAAGGGAATGGAGAAAGAGATGTGTTTTTAATTCTCTGGACAGCCATGGTGCAGGTGGAGGAGGAAGGTCTGCTTGTCTGTTGGAGGATTTTGTCAGACAAGGGAGAATGGGCACACACTCATTCTGTTAACTATGCTTATAAAGACCTCCCATTTCCACCATTCATTCTTCAAGTCTCTAAGATTAACTTTGTTTCAATCTACGTCCTAAATTTAAAAAAAAAAAATTAGAACACAGATTCAATATACAGTATATATATGTATATATAGCCTTTTAGTCCTTGGTTCAGACACCAAATAATTAAAATTCGTTCATGAAAACATGACACTAGTTTGCAATAAATTCTTTAAATAATTTGTTCGATTTGTATGTGCACACATCTGGTTTGCTTATGTGTTTTCAACTCATTTCCTGTCTTTGGTTTATGATTATGACTAATTCTTGTTTAACTCGATGCAAACCTATTATGGTCCCTGAGAATTGCCAGACAGAGGATGTAGCATTAATAGTATATCTAAACAAAATAGAATATTGTGTAAAATTAATTTTTTTAAAGTCATCATACAGAGTGATATATTCCAAGCTTTTTTAAATTTCTTGTAATTTTGATAATTATAGCTACAGAGAATTAAAACCCAAAATTCATGGTGTCACACCCTAATCAGCTAATTAACTCAAAACATCTGCAAAGGTTTCCTGAACTGAAAACTGCCTCTCAGGCTGGGTTGGTAGGCTACAACCTGCTGACTGATCAGTGACATCCTTCACTAGGAGACAAAGCCACAAAAGATCATCGCTATAGAACCTAGTTGTTCACAGAGTTCTGTACCCAGGCACATTAATAGAAAATTGAGTAGAAGGAAGAAGTGTGGTGGGAAAAGATACAACAAAGACAGAGAGTACTGCGGCCTTACGTACATTACCAAGAAAATCCATTCCAGCAGACCCATCACACACAGACGAATACCAGACATGGATGCCACATTCTCCATGTGGAGCCACTCCTGAACCAGAGACAGTCAGAGGTGTTCTACCTGAGCTCTGGGGAAAAGGACTGCTGCATTGATCCAGAGTTCTGTTTTCATCTGAAAGTAATTTTTTTATTAAATTTACAAAGCAAGGTCTGGAGGAACCGAATCCATGGTGTTTAAAGTCTTTCTGCCTTTCAGAAGCTTCACATTTGTGCTTTAAACATCTATTTTTCATTGGTCTAATGTCATATTCTAATTTTCTCAGAGGTTCAATTTTAGGTTTTTATTACAATTAATCATTACAATTGAAATATATCACTCTATATGTAATGAATCTCTCTGAAATGAAAAATAATCACTTTCTGAGATGACTGGCAAGAACTATTGTACTTTAGCACAATATTAACATATTTGGATATGTACACGTATATCCATGTGTCATTTCTGTGTTTTCTCAGTTATGTTTGTTTCTTCAGATTTTAGGTCTGCATTCAGTCTTGTTTCTTTGACTGCTTTTATGAGCTCAACATCCGTTTTTTGTGACTTTTTGGGTTGAAATAACAAAAGCAACATTTCTTTTTCTAATGATTCTGCTTTTCAACCACAGAGTCAAATGAATCATCTCATTTTTTATTAAATGAAGTTTGAAGTTTCCAAGATTTCAAATCTCATGTTCTAACAGAGCTTCTGGATTTCAGGAAGCCTCAGTGACACACACACATTTCCAAAACCCCAGACACTAGCTGGGTGTCGCTATCCCATAATTCCTACGTGTTACTTTTCAATTTATAGGAGAGAAGCACAGTCTGGTCCCTGCCAGCCATTTGTGAGGGAGATGAAGAGTGTGAGTGAGGGGAAAATGGGATGGCAGATCAGGCTGGATAATTGACACTGACAGAAAGCAGTCAGCCTTGATTAGTTCGGCCTTAGTAAGCAGTTCATTAGCATCTCAAGTTAAAAAGGAATGGGATATGATAAAGAAAGATGGAGAAAATATGAGATGTGCAGTAATATGATGGAGGCTTTTAGATGCCAGACTGCAGTGTGGCTTGCATTATATTTATATTTAGACATGTGTTACATGTATGTATAAGTATTATACTACTGATAATATTTAGGCAGGTTGTGTAAATATGATTTTGGTCATAAGTGAATCAACATCCCACCAGGATGTTCCTTGTAAAAAACTTTCTGTTCAATTCAATCAGCTTAGAGAATCTCTAGTTATGGAAATTAAGCACATCTCTTATTCTTTCAGTTCCTCACAGTCAGACAGACGAGTTCAAAACTGCACAAACAGCTAAATAAATCGGGTGTCAAAAACTTTATGCAGCCTGAGAGCTTCAATGACACTACTAATGACACACTGACTAACTATACACTAACTGACCACATGTAGAGCCCTGGAAATATGTTAAGAACGTGATAATGTTAAATTAGACTACTTTATTATTTTTTATTTCATAGATTTCTGTTATGACAATACCCCTTTAAGAAAGACACAATGCATGATGGGAGTAAAAAGTGTGCCTTGAGGGGAGTTGTAGCAGCTCTTTCTCCAGGAAATACCTTAAGTTTCCTCCAACAAAAACAGTTTTATTTTTTAATTCATAGAGACGTTCAATCAACACCTAAAAAACACAATTTATATATTCAACATAAAAAAATGCAATGTATTGGGATATATTTTTAGGACTCTTTGGCTCTAGTGGTCTTTATATGACAGTAAGTCGACAGGAAAGCAGATTGTGGAGAGAGGGCGAAGACATGCAGCAAAGTTCAACGGGTCGGGATTCGAACCTGTGACGGCCTCCATTTATGGGTCAAACGCTGAAACCCTGTGTCACTTGCGCGTCCGTATAGTTTATTATTTAAACTACTTGTGCTAATCCAGAGTCTAGGATAATAAAAGTAAGCTTTCATATTGTGTGTAAAATTACAGTGGTTGTTGCTACACTAGACTGAGGTTTGTTAATACAGGGCAAACATTACAGCCCAGTTTAAATCAACTTTTATTCCAATATTCAAAGTATGGAACCCACTGATAGTGACGAGTGGAAGTTAATCTGTTATGTCTAGATCTTTAAATGTGTTTTATTTCTAACAAGATGAAAAGCGCACCAAAGCATTACAAAACACTTAACCTTCATTTGTTCATTTGAAAACCTAAAAACTGTTGGCACTATTCTCAAAACATTTTAAAGAGCATTTTGTGAGACAAAACTTTCAGGTTTCCCCTGAATCCCAAATGATATTTCCAGATGCAGGTTTATGCCGTGCAGCTGGCAGCCATCTTGTGTGTCTCATTCTGATAGGCTGTCTGCACATCCCACTCCTGTCCATATAGTCAGCTGGGATTCTAATTCCGACAATCACCAGAACATTCTAACAAAGTGGGCCCATTTGCTTCGATGTAAATAAATAACCATATTTAGTTTCAGCTCCTGCATTGGCCCCATGATAAATTTACTGTAAAATCAAGCAAAGATGCTCCTGGGTTGTCCACAGTAAAGCTGGCAAATTGCATCGAGATGCAAACATCCCAATAAAAAAATCTCATTTCACCCCAAATAAACTGCCGGTTCCATTGATTGCAAGCCACCACTGTTTTCGTATCAAGCAAATCAAACGATGTGAGATCCCCCCTTCCCTTGCTTACAAGCAAAACACAGCATGGGCCCCCACTTAATGGGCTCGATTCATGCGTTTCAGCACGCAATGCAAATTAGGGGAGGGCAGGAGAGAGATGAGGCTCTCTCTCCCTCTTCTGCTGTTTTCCATCATCAGTGCGAGGTTAGATTCTGTTGAGAACCAATCACTTCAGCATATTTGCTTGCCTGTAGATCAACAGCACCGTGCAACCCCCTATCTATAGTGAGGCTGCTGAAATGAGGCATGCCAACATGATGACCAGCTGAAGGATGCTTTCCTTCCATCATATTACTTCCTGCTTTAGGAGATAGGTAGGGGATGGTAGGAACTGAAAATGAAGGAAAGTGTATGAAGGGCTAGCAGGGAAAGATTGAAGGAGAAGAAGGGTCTAAGACGGAGGTGGTGTGGAGACGAGGCTGCAAGTTGTACCATTGCAAATAAGGAAAAAGGTAGAATAAAGCAATAAAAACTATGCCAGGGTAGAAGGAAACAGAAAATAAAAAGTGAAAAAAATGAATCATCCATTGTTTACATCTGTCAATCTCTACTCATTTTTTTCCCCCCATTATTTTTCTTCTAGTCATTTCTATCTGTCCTGTATTTTGCTGGAACTTTGTTTCTTCCTTTCTGCTCATATTTGTTCTTGAAGCCGTTTGCTGCCTAGATTTGCATATTATGACGGGTTCTTCAAATTATTTTCTTATGCTGTCTGTTCTTCAAATTAGCAACTTCCGTTTTATTTTGCTGTTTGTTTCTCTGTTGAGTTTTCCATCTGCTATTCCTGTCATCTATTAGTCTTTCACGTTTACCATGGCGACGTACACAGACACAGTGGCATCCAGCTCCCTTGGCAACCGGAAAAGTTGCGCATGTTGACAGATGGATTTGCTGGTAATTTGCTGAAAATGTGATGCCTTAATTTATATTTATTTACTTAATACATTATTGAATACTTTTTCATACTTATTTAACCATTAGGTATTCATTTGATTGATGGTTTCCACACAGCGCCTGCTCTCCTACCAACTCTCCTACCAACCAGACAAGTTAAAGATAACTATCGAGGGGTTTTGCTGGAGGTGGGACATCGAGGTCATGTTGACACGGTGAGTGTCTTCCTCTGGACTCGTTCCACCCGGACGTGATGTCAGAATCACCGGTATCTCCATGGATTATGGTCAGACTCTGAGAGAACATTTGAACATTAACAACAGAAACGAGGAGGATGGGGAGTTCTGCAAGAAAGACTGTTGTGCAGAAGTCATGTCAAGCATGAATACCATCTCCTTTCTGCTTTGTGGAGCCTGTGTGGAAGAATTCAGACCATCAACACAGCAGAGTGCTGCAAAAGGACATCAAGGTAGAAGAAAAGATCACGGGCTGCCAAATGCCCCTCTTCACCACTCCTGGAAATCTTCACCTCCCAGTGTCTCTCATACCATAGCAGCCTTGAAGATTGTCATCGTCCTGCCCAGCACCTGTTCACCTGTTCACCTGTTCACCCTGCTGACATCAGGGAGTCAGTGAAGGAATGTGGAGGCAAAGACTGAAAGACCTTTTTATTCCCCAGATCATATTTCTGTCTAGTCTCATGTGTTTTGACTGTGTTTTGACTTAAGCAGAGCTGTACTAATAATCTAATCTGATCTGATCTAATCCTGAGTCTTCCTCAACATTTTTTGGTTTTCTGTTTCCTCTTGGCCTTTTCTTAAGTTTTTTATTTTTATTTCCTTTTCTCCTCTTTATTTACTAACGTACCTCATCATCTTACTGCCTTCTCTTCTACATTTTTCTCTTTTATGGACTTTCTTCTTTTTAGTTGCCTTTTCTCTCATTTCCCTCTTTCTGGCTTTTCTTGACGTTGAGTTTATTCTCATCATCAGTACCTTTTCTTCTCCAGCTTGACTTTACCTCATTGTTTCCCCCACTAACCACAGAGGCATGTAGTTTACCCATGTAGATCGCACTACTGATGGTTTGCCGTGTGTTTATGCTTTTGTGTAAACCCAAACAATGGCAATAACACCAAGTGTTCAGAAAACATTGAGTATCCTCTGAACACAAAGTGTTTAGAGAAGATTTAAATCTTCATTTAAATCAAGATCTGTCATCATTTGTCCCACAGAGCAGGGCAGACATGATGGTGGGCGATCAGCTGAAGGAAGGACAGAGATGCATGAACAGACCCAGATATACACCTGCTAGAATCTGACAGAGCAAATGGACAGAGTGACACTGGTCTTTGTTCTCAGCATTTCTCTTTTTATATCAGACTTTTCAAAAGACTTCTAAGCTGCTGGGTTCTTCTTCAACATGGAAAGCGCAGATAAGAAGTAGGTTTGAGGTGCAGAGCGAGGCAGAGGGGGAGCCAGCATGACTCTGCCAGCAGAAAACCTTTTAGATGGAGAAACAGACTCGAAGAACTGAAATTAAACCGAAAGGTAAAGTTTGACACACCACTGAAGTTAACTGATATTCCCAGAGACATGACAAGACTGCTCAGCACTTTCCACTAATTATTTCTCTTTGCAAATAACAAAAGGAGTCTCCCAAAAGATAACAAGACATTGCACAAGAGGGTACCATTTTTAAAACCATTTAGCAGGAGTTGCTAACGCGCGGCTAGCGGCACACATCCGTCTTTTTTCTCTCTCCTGTGCAGCTTGTGGCTACTTGCATTTGGTCTTAAGGTTTCATCTTAACTGCAGTTTGTGGGGTACTTTAATGAAAGAAAAAAAAAAAGATTTATTTTGAAAAATATCAACTTCATTGGACTCCCTCCCAGCAATAGTGCTTTACACACATCTGCAGTTCATACATCTCTATTGCAGTTATTTCAGCTGAACTTCCAGCACAGTTAGCCGGAAATTTTTACCACCTCATGACTTGAGCTAGACATTGTGAGATGTTGATGGTCCTCATATTAGCATGTCCAGTGTTCACTAGCTGTTTACTTTGTTGTTTATGCATGGAGCATAAGTTGCTATTGGTAATTATGAGCTTTAGTGGGATGAGTATTCTATTAATCCAGTAGAATGAATTCATTCAAGAAGCAAAAGAAACAGCTCTGTAGATGTAATATCTTACTGTGGAAATCCAAATTAATTATTTTCAAATCTGAGGGGAAAACATCCCGTTCACAGATTATTTATTTTGACTCCCATGCTATGTATATATATATATACACTGCTCAAAAAAATAAAGGGAACACTCAAATAACATCCTAGATCTGAATGAAAGAAATATTCTCATTGAATACTTTGTTCTGTACAAAGTTCCATTTGCACAACAGCAGGTGAAATTGATTGTCAATCAGTGTTGCTTCCTAAGTGGACAGTTTGATTTCACAGAAGTTTGATTTACTTGGAGTTATATTGTGTTGTTTAAGTGTTCCCTTTATTTTTTTGAGCAGTATATATATATGTGGGCTGCACAGTGGCGCAGTTGGTAGCACTGTTGCCTTGCAGTAAGAAGGTCCTGGGTTCGATTCCCGGCCGGGGTCTTTCTGCATGGAGTTTGCATGTTCTCCCTGTGCATGCGTGGGTTCTCTCCGGGTACTCCGGCTTCCTCCCACAGTCCAAGAACATGACTGTCAGGTCAATTGGTTTCTCTAAATTCTCCCTAGGTGTGAGTGTGTGTGTGCATGGTTGTTTGTCCTGTATGTCTCTGTGTTGCCCTGCGACAGACTGGCGACCTGTCCGGGGTGTACCCCGCCTCTCGCCCGGAACGTAGCTGGAGATGGGCACCAGCAACCCTCCCGACCCCATTAGGGACAAGGGTGAACAGAAAATGGATGGATGGATGGATGGATATATATATGTATATAATATTGCCTCAGATCTTGTTTTCATTCATCCTTCCGTACCAGAAACACATACACACTTCACGGCAGTGTGCATAGCAAGGAGCAGTAGGGGAGTGGAAGCTGCTTTTCAGCCCCAGCTATAATTTCCTGGAAAGGCTGACAGCAGCAAGGTCGGCCCTGGGCTGAAGCTGAGTTTAACAGCTCTCACCTTCCCGACCTAAGCTGGTGCTAAGCTTTTCCCACAGTGGGGCACCAGGTCAGAACCAAGCACTCTGGCTTTTGTGTCTCACCTCAAGAAGGCTGGGACGGTGTTACCTCAGCAAGCTAATTTTAACTTTTTCACTTTTAAATCTCCGAGCACATATACAAACAACTCTGTGTTTTGTCGCTTGAAGAAAAACTGTGTAAATGTAGAAGCACATCAGGGCAGGGGACAAAAAGACGTATCTCAGAATACAATATTTTGAATAATTTTATTAACATTGTTTCAGTCTACCTTAAAAAAAGTAGATTTATAACATTTACAGGACCAATAGTTCTATCTGGCTCTATTTTACCAGGAACTGTTTTCTGTCCAGACTAGAGACTTACTAGAGCCAGTCCTAATACAGTCAATGTGAGGTTGATTTGAGTTGATTTCTAAAGTAGACGTTGCCCTTTTTGACCTCTAACACATACTTATTTCAACTTGGAAAATACTGATTGAGCTCTGTGTGCTTGGCTGGCTGTGACCTCTTCACAGGGTCTTATTTATGTGTTGGCACAGCATAAGGAATGGGGTTGCACATGAAAATTGACTTTAAAGGTAGCAGTAAGAGAAAAGATGTGTGAATTATATCTGCAATGTCATAAAACAAAACTGCTTATCTCTTGGACATGGAAGATACAATTTTTACTAAATGTCAATTCAAAAGTTTATTTTTCTATCAATCACAATTACTGACAGGAATGAGCTGCAACTCAGTGTGGAGAATGCAAATATATGAAAAACTGCAAAGATGTTCAGCCTAAGTCCTAAAAAATTTTATTTTGATTTTGTCAAATAATAATAAATAGTTTTGAAATTCAGGAATAATTTGTAATTATTTATAAGTATAAATTAATTTCTAATGAATTTTTCATGATGTACTGTCTTGCGAGGTTATACATCTGTCTAAAAGTGAACTTTCTGAAGAAGATTCCACTGTTTCTGCCGCTGACTTGGATTATGGAGCATAAAGAGTCGCTATGCTTTGAGTCTAGACCTAAAAGAAGGAAATAATTTGGTTTAAATAAGGGAAATGCTGATATTGTTGCCCTGTAAGTTCACTGCTGGACGGTAAGTACGGTTGCAGTGCTACCGATGTGATTTAAAAGCTGGTCTGTAATCTTTTTTAGGTTTAAATATGACTAAAAATATGTGACCTTCCTAAATTAATCCAAGACAAAAACTAACACCCTAATCTGGGAGGGTTTAGTCTCAGAAGGAGGGACAGAAACAAAGTTCAACAACAGAATTCAAGCACGTGGCCCTGAGACCATCCCAACAAGGCAACGAATTCAGGCGACCCAAGGTCATTAGATCCACCCAGGAGCCTCCAAGGGGTGACCCAAAGGTCAACGAACCCAATCAGCAATCTGACCCCGGGGTTGAAATTAAGAAGGGGGCGGAGAGGCAGAAAAAATGTGGGTTTAAAGAGCTGAGCTGACAAAGTGGCTCTCAGAAAGTGGCATGTTTAGTTTGGGGAAAAAAAGACAAGCTTGGTGATTGATCATAAGCAGCTCTTTGTTCAAAGCCACAGGCTTGAGCTGAGGCAGAAGCCAGCTGAGTGGCAGTGTGTTCTCTGGTGACTGCATTTGGAGGAAAAGTAAAACATGCGTTCTGTGGGACTGGTTTCCTGGTATCCTGGAAACAGGACGGCAACTATTTGTCCACTAAACCAAGCATCGTTTCTACAACCTCCAGGCAAAGGAGCAAGTCTGGACTGGCTAGTCAAGAGAACTGGGACAAACTGGGCCGGTCTGACATGTGGGCTGCAAGGACTGGTTCCAAACTTTTTTGTTGTTGTTTCTTTTTTTTCTGTGCCAGTGTCCTGTCACTGGGTTGATGGTGTAAGCTGTTTCTGCTGTCCATGAACTGCGTCTACCCCCACTGGCAGCTATCTTTTGTTTCCCCCTTTCTTTCTGAGAATCCACCCTGATGTAAAAGATAGAAAGGAGAAAGCGCAAGAGTGGTGTGGAGAAGGACTTTGTAAAAACAGATTATTTTGAAAATGTGATTTGGTATCCGAAGTGCTGAGAAAGAAATTGTCATTTCTTTAGGCAGTGAAACCTGGTAATTAATATTTTTATTTAATCTTATTTCAGTTTTAAGGTCCGGATGTCTCTGAACAAAATATATCTTCTGATGTTGTTGAACAGGATGATTTGTAAAGAGTATTGTTTGGGATTTGCAGCCAAGTTGAAATAAATCTATAGAGATCTGATGAAGTGAATTTGAAATATTTTAGACAAATACATTGAATTATCCAGCAACACGGTATTGAAGAACTGTATGTTCATGGTTTTAATATTAAAAGGCTGTTATATAAAGTGGGCCGGCCTGATTACTGTCAAAGTGATGATAGTAATTAAGCCAATGAAGAGATTTTAAGGCTGCAGTGTTCAGGCTTCTTTGTACCAGTGAATAGATGAGGTGTGGTGTTCTGATTTATTTTTAGATTTGAGTGGCAACTTGTTCAAATCAAACAGGAACTGTCCCAATATGGACCCCTGAATAGAGAGGGGCCGCCGGAGATGAACAAGCTCCTAGCGTGACAGAGAAGCTCCGAACTGCAAGGAATAACTTTAACTAGGACAGCAACAAGTTCCAACTGGAATAATAGATTATTGTTGTCTTTAGTTTCAAAGTCAAAGAACAGAAGTGTGTGGGTCTACAGCTACAATAAAATTATTAATTGATCTAAAACCTCACTGAAACGCCTCGCATGTCATTAGTCATCACGACTGATCAAGATTAGATGATTTCATCAGACCAAGGAAAATAACTATCTGTACAGAAAGGTGTGCTTAGCAACAATCATATTTGAACATTTACTGACATTCGATTCATAAGATAAGTCAATATATTTAAGATAAATCTGCAGCAGCACAATGCTCTGTGAAGTAAAGGAATATTTTTAATGCTGATTTTGATTATTGTCTAAAAAGTGTATAAAAAAAGCATGATTCAAGCAAATACATAGTTTTAATATCAATAATATGGATATGGATGGATGCATGAATGGATTCATCATGATATGAGAATAAACTCAACCATCTGCGACAAAGTCTTTACACTACATCATTCTAACAACACCGCATGATGCTTCAGATCAGAAAACGTTTTTACTACAGCTCCGCATTTCTACCCTCATACACACACTCCGAGGGTTCCCATCAAACATCACATTCAATACACCACATTTAGCCAACTCCGGACACCTCAGTTTACTCATAGTGTTTAGAAATCTCACAACTGTAAATTAGATAATAACTCACGGGCCCTAATGAACCCGAGGGCTGTCATCTAAAATTTATGCAGCATTTTCTGTTCTATTTTTTTTTTCTCTGTGTGTTCATGTGTGTATGTAAGAGAGTGAGTGTGTGTAAAAAAGGAGGAGGAGGTAAGAAAGCACAATGTAAAATTGCTCAACACATTGTTGTATGAAAATGTAACTAATAATGGCCATTATGTGAAAGGATGTTGGTGTTGTGTCCTTGGTTGTTTGATTTGTTTTGGGTTTGTTTATTCTGTGTTTCTTAGTTTCTTCTGGTTTCTGTTTTACTTTAGTTCAGTCCTTCCCTAGTGATTCTAGTTTATTATCTTTATTTCTTGTGTCTAGTTATTTTTTGTTTCTTTAGTTGACCTGGAGTCTAGATTCATTTAGGTTCCTTTTCCTAGTGTTGTGTACTCTCCCTCGCCCCCTGTGCCATTCTCTCTCTCTTCCCTCACACCTGCAACCTGTTATTCAGTTGGCCCGGTCTGTTGTTCCAGCATTCATACTTGCAGTATTAAACCACCTCTTTCTCATTAACTGCTCGCTGGTTCCTCCTGTTTAATCCCGTCACATCATGCTACTTCCCTGTTTCACCTGTTGGCTGGTTTGTGTCCTGGATTCCTGTTTTTTTTGGCTCTGGCTCCCTGGTTTAGCTCTGTGTTCCTTGTGGTTTTGTAAGTTTTTTGATCATCATTTTTTTATTTTATTTTATTTCTGTGTTGATCAGCCTTTCACCCTCAGTCTTCCTGTTCTTAACCTGACATTTCACTGCACAGTGTCAGTCTACAGACTGACTCTTGGTGTTCCAGTGGATCCAGTGCAAGTCGCCAGGCTTCATCTCGAGATTCCAGAAATAAGTCCCAGTCTACAAGCTGCCTCTTGGTGTTCCAGCAGCCATATTATCAGTCTACATGCTGCCTCTGGTTGATCCAGTGGTCTCAGTATATGTGGTCTCCTGGCTGCCTCTGTGGGTTCCAGCGTCCTTGAGCAACTGCATGCTGACCTTTCCAGTATGCGGTTTCATACTTCCGTTTGCACTTTATTTCTTCTTGAATATCCACCATGACACTTTCTGACTGAGGCTGACACTCATTAACATGCCACGTAGACAGCCCCTGCCAATTTACCCTGAGATCTCATAAAACACTTAACCTCCATATTTGGAGCTTTACCAGCAAACATTTAAAATGGATAAATGGGCTCATTTCTGCCATGTGACATTTGTTTGTGACTAACATGAGAGAGAAGCAAAGTCTACAGCTGGATAACCTTTCAACTGTGAATTATGGGAATTTACTGTTACGCCTCAGTGCCTTTGCTTTCAGCCTGGCTTTTGTGCTTAAATCAAAGACTGGGATCTGCAACATCGACATTTTCCTCTTCCTACAAGGACACATGCTGCATTAACGTATGATGATGAGTGACATTTATAACATGCAGTCATGTACCGCCACTGCCAAAACACAAACACACACCGATGCCCATTCACAAGACCTGTCCACAAGATCCACAAGATCTGTCCACTTCTACTGCTTGACAGCACAGGTAGAAGTGGTTCCCTGTCTGAAAGCTCCATCATGCTTTTTATCTGGCTGTTAAAACATTTATAGAACTTCAGAGACCTTCAGAACCAAATGCTCCACTTTGGACCTCAGGATTTATGGGAAAAATCCAGTAGTTTCATTGTTGTATTGAAGAGCTGTCCTTCAGCAATAGACATGTTTCATCTACAGACATCATGATTTTGACAGTCTAGAATGTTGCTTCTGCAATTTCGCACTATTAGACTGTGCCAAAAATCTTCTTCTTAAGCAAGTCGTCTTATGAGAAATATAAGCAAACATATTCAACACAAGACTCTGAACCTCTTTGTATCCCAAATAATCCCAGTTGTTGCATAGTTTCCTAACTGACCCGTGTGACCCATGAAACTAAAAGGCTTCAATCATATGGACCCAGCTCACAGTTTGGATCCAATAAAGAGAGAGAGAGAGAGAGACGCTCTCCACTAAGATTATACTAGGACGTTTTTTAAGAACTGGCATCTGACCAGGCTATTGCTTTGTCTGTCTGAATATGGGTTGTTCCAGACGTTGTTCATAAGAACTGTGTACTTTGTTTAAAAGGTCGCTGTCGAAGGTAGATCATGAAAGTGAAACCCAATCCAGAGACAGGTGGAGGAATAAACTACTTTATTTTACAATGGATCAAATACTCAGCCATTATTTAGACTCAGCCCAGACTGATTTAAAGAACAAGGAAGACACATATGTTAGCCAAGCTATCAGTAGGAAGCCAGTGTCCCATTGTTGACTGATCAAAATGGCCTCCAGAGGTTATAACTTAAAAAATAACACACAAGCTATCCTAAAGAGGAATAGAAGAATATTTTATGGACTCATGAAAGCAGAATTGCTCTTTTTTGCTTTAAATGCATCAGCCACTTACTCAGATGACCTACAAACACTACGGTCATCCCACACAGTGGCTAGGCATCATGCAGTGGAGATGTTTCCCATCCCACAGTGTCTGACCTGTTCAGCACTTACCATCCTGACCTTGGTCCGATTGAAAACATCAGAAAAACAAGCAATTCCTATAAGGCCAAACAAGGATATGCAGTGGAACTGTTTAAATGTAGCCCAGTCATTCTAGGCTGGGATACCTGAAGTTGTTCAACTCCAAACAGCATTGATGTTAAGCAGTTCTCAGAAATGGTGGTCAAACATCTAAATGTTCAGTCACTAATTCCCAGAAAAGGTGTAAGAATTTTTCTAGATAAGATTGGAGTTTGTAAAGGAAAATTTAAATGTTGTTTTTTTAGGAGTTGTTTTTTTCCCCCTCTGCTCTGCTTTAAACCTCAGAGAGCGAATGTACGTGTTCTGTTTTAACTTTCTTCAAGTTAAAATGCCTCACTGGCTGGAATATCACGGTTAATTAGAGACATTGCTGTCTGGGCTTTTCCTGATGCCTAGTTCCAGTTTTCTATGATTCTGATTTTGACCAGTTCTGCTGCTTTTTCTAAATAATATAAGAAAGAGAGAAAAACACAATCTATGTTCTGTATAGACAGTAGAAGGAATTTTAACAGAAAATATGGAATTACAAAAATATCCCCATTTACGCACAACATATGTGGCTCACATTTATTAGAGTTTTACTAAGCTAAGAAATATTTATCAAAGTACATGCTGTTGAACAGTCAGAGGTTTTAGGAATGATGATGTGTTGTCCTCGAGTCAGGGTGACAATCTGATGGTCATCCTGCTGGTCATCAGTCAGATCCAATCATGATTAGCTGAGTCAGGCTAATTAATTGATGCATTCTTAAATATAATTCAGAAGACGTGATATGATTTGACGATCTAACATGGTTTTTAATCAATTGTTATTATTTTTTTTCAACTTTAGCGTAGTTAAATAGATCTACGAGACAAAAGCGCTCATCGTCTTCAGTGTATGAGATGGCAAAGACTCAAAAACTGCCAAACTCAAAAACTGCCAAAAGAAAAGTGATGTGTATGTGCTTTCTAAAATACAGTAAGAAAATAGGTGAGATTATTTCTCCACTTCCCTTCTGGTCACGCTGCCTTGGGAAAGCAAGGCGACCGGTGAGCTTGACTTTGTAGAGCTGCATCTTTCTTCAAGAACTGATATTCATTTATTTGAACATCTCAACAGGTGACTTTTCATTAAAAAAATATCCAGATTTTTGCTGAGGCCTGCCTATTTCTCCAAGTATTTTAATTATCAGGGGCTCACTCCAATCTGAGGCTCCTTTGCAGCTTCACAACTTTCTCTGAATCATTTTTTTATCAAAGAGCCTAATTTCCTTTTGGCACGCTCTGTTTTTGGGGGGATTGCTACATATGCAGGTCTAGTTGTGTGGCAGAGGCAGAGAGGTGGTGTTAATGGAACAATAACGTAGAGCAGAGACGGTTTACCAAACAGCCTGACTTTGAGAAAGGCTCAGATTATAATATCACACTATTAAATATCAAACTAAAAGCTTCATTTAGGGCATTACGTCCATACAGTCCCATCTAACCTCCAGAGATCAAACATGAATATCAAATAAGTAATGAGAAGTCCAATGCTTTTGTTTCTTTTGACGTCTTCTCTTCCTCCTGGCACAAGCGAGTGACAAATCCTTTCCCTAAAACGTCTCTGCCGTTAATGTCACTGAGCCAAGGAAATCCAGTTGTTCCTCTTTTGTTTTTGATCCCCAGGCCAGTCTGGGATAACGGCGTGATCAAAAGCTTAACCTAAGTCTGAGTATCAGCACATTACACTCTGTACATTACACAGAGGACAAAATGAGGTCAGTGCTTGTCTGCCACAGTGGAAAGACAAGATGAAGGCTTATCTTACTTTTATGTCATTAGTGCTCCGCTATCCACTCTTCACTCCCAGCCTGTGCTGTAATTTTGTGTCTGTGCAGTGTCCACTGACTTGAGCAAAGTTGGGGCAGTGGTTACGGGCCTTTTCCTTCAGAGCTTATCTCACGCGGACTAAAACCATGATGATGGTTTTAGGCATCATCATCCCTAAAACCTCCGACCTTAAACCCCTTTTCCCCTGTAAACCCCTCCCAGCCCCCCAACCCCTCTCTGTCTTGCTGTGAGCTCATTAAGGCAGAGTTAATTAAACACAAGTCATTGCCTCAGCGGGAGGAGTTGGGAGGAGAGTAAGAGGAGAAAGGAGGTGTACAATTATACACTGGCATTTACCTTCCATATTTAATGTACTGCTCTCAGCAGGTAGTCACTTGTCAGTTCACATACCTCACTGTCACCCGCATGACATTTAGTTCTAGATGGACCACTGGATGCATGCAGGCTTGCTCTTACCATTGCATTTATGTTAAATCTGTGAGATTTACAATGAGTGATGAGCTGCAGCCATTCTGAGCTGCGGCTGTTTGATGGTCCCCACTCGGGAGTTCTGTCTGGTTTCCGAACACGGTGGTCAGGTTCGCTAAGGAGAGCTTGAAAAAGCTTCAAACGCCGTCGCCGTCACCCCGCCGTGCCGAACCAACCGCTGAGGCTCTCCTGCCCTCCTCTCCTCACCAGTTGTCAGATATGCAAACCTGCCTTTACCTGCTGTGATTCCATTACCCCGGCTCCTTATTCTGGCACTTGAATTTTTCTGTAGCATATTAAACAGATTAATAGAACAATGCTCCGAGGAGAGAGCAGTCTGTCAATCTCAGCTAAAAACACAAAAGCAGAAAATTAAAAAGGCCCATGGCTGAACTCCAGTGCTGATTAAAAAACAGTGCAGGAATCTTGTGCTAGAAAGTGAGAGAGAGAGAGAGAGAGAGAGAGAGAGAGAGTCACAGATGGTAAATATTTACTCTAATGTGCTTATAGAACACACACGTACACGGACAGAGTGACGACACGCTGCAGTGTGATGACAATGACCAAATTAGATCTGAAATGATCAAAGAATGCAGAGACAGACGCTGAGCTTTGTCCCTTTGTGTGTTTATCTCTACATTGGTGATCAGCTGTAAAACCTCAGCTTGAAAAGCAAGCTTCCTGCTCCCTGAGGATAATGTGCTATATGCCAGATGGATTTTCTTTTGTTTATCAGTGAATTCCCACTGTAAGCTGGATGCAGGAAAAAACTGTTATTTGCAATATGGTGGATGCATTTGCTTGTATCTGGGGAGCAATATCTAAGGTGTGAATCTATGGGGCCGTATCAGGAGGTGTAGTCAGGGACATTTCCACCAGTTGCGTTCATTCTCATCCTTAGAGACTCCAGAGGAAAATTCAATCCAGTCTTCTGCTTGCAGAGATATTGGGAGATTGAGGGAGGACTCCAGACGATGAGGAGGAGAGGAGAGGCAACGTGAAGCTGGAACAGGGATATGAGACGGAGCCTGGAGGCGGAACTCTGCAAAACCCGTTAGCTTTGAGAATTTTGATATCCAAAATTTGCCTTCCTTTAACTTTTTTTATTTTGCATTTTAAATTTTACCCTGAGAATTTAGGCTTGTTTACTTAATTAAAATAACTCATTGTGACAAAACATAATGCTGAATTCATGCAAACGGAATTTTAAAGCTCGGATAAAATCTTGGCAACAGCATCACACCAGAGTGACACCCGGCAGATTTAGGCAGATTTAGATTTAAAATGATTTTCATTCAACCAAAAAGTTTTTTGTCTTGTAGCAAGTATGAGAGAAATCAAAAATACATCAATAAAATATTAAAGGAGTAACAGTTTTCTTAATCTGCTTTCAATCATCCATCCATCCATTTTCTATCCCCCTACTGGGGTCAGGAGGAGGGCTGCTGCCTCTCCAGCTCCAGAGGCAGGGTCACCCTGGACAGGTCGCCAGTCTGTCGCTGCTTTCAATCACATTTATTAAAAATTGTCCATTTTAAATTTTGTATTGTCTTCTTATTAATAAATGCAAAAATGTTACTTGGCATTACACTGCCAGTAAACGTTTCTGGAGCAGCTTTTTGTAACCTGGTATTGTAATGAGTTCTTACTGCACTGTAAAACTATCTTCCACTCTTTAAGTCAAATAAATGTAGCTAGTTTTAGAATTTGAACCTAAATGTTTAAGTTTGTGACAGATAAACTTGCACAGTAAGTTGTGTTAACTTTTATTAATTTTGTCAAACCTCCGAGAGTTGAATAAACTAGAGTTTTAAGGTTAGCACTTAAAACTGAAAGAAGAAAAAGACAGAAGTGGGAAATATTTCCCAGTGTGCTTAGCGGCATGTTTTTGGAAATCTTTATGTTTATTTTAACAGGATAATGTCCTGTTTTCACTAAATGTTTTTGAGTAAATTTCATTGCGATGATTTTTTAAAAATCCATTATCATTTCAGAAATTTTGTTCATGCAATTTGAAACAAGAATTTAAAGTAAAGAATTTTAAGTAAAATAACCAGTTATCATAACTTGATATTGTGAGTGAAAATAATAGAGAAATGTGTGCTCTTTAACTTTCATATTATGAAGAAATTATTTGGTTTAAATTGCAGCCGTAAGTTAAAACTTACCATTCAAAATTGATGAACTTAAAAACAATGTTTAAACAACTTGTCTCCTGTTGTTAAATCAACTTCATGAACTTTAATTTCTTACTGTAAACCAATACAGTTTTCTTGTTGACTTAAATTGCATTTTCAAGGCAGCATGTTCATGTTCACTGTCAAGTTAAGCCACCTTCAAATGTTTTACAGTGTGTGATGTCTGTGCCATCACTAGCCTCCAGCTCTGACTGGGCCACTGTCTTAAATAATAAATATTATCTATTTTAGTCATAGTAGTACAAGGCATTATATCTTATGTACTTCAAATAGAAATCAAACACACTGAAAGGTTACATTAAGAGGCAAAGCTTTGCTTCATTGGTAAAATATTCTATCAAGCATTGCTTTAGGAGCAAAAAAATATTTTTTTATAAACAAAATATGATATCTCTCAATCTAATTAGCACATTTTAGAATAACAGCAATGTCGAGTTCTTTAGTAAAACAAAACAATCCCACTTCACCCAAATGGCTGACTCAAAATAAATAAAAACTGAAAACAATTTTTATTAGAAATGTACACATACACACTAGTGAAAGAAATGCTGCAGAAACTAAATAAACTCCCACAACATCATGTGGGTGTTAAAAAATTGCCTCAAAAAATAGTTTTTGCAGAAGGACACAATTTTATTTTGTAAGGAAACACTGATGGAAAATCCAGTTTGACTGTTTCTGATGTTCTTCAATGTGTAAAACTATTGGTAGTGAGAGTAGCTTTATCTTCCTCCATGCTGTTTTTCTCACAGAATGTTTGATCATTTTCTGTGTTTCTGTCCTTTAACTCAGCCATCTTCAGTGCAGGATTTTCAGCTGTGTGCTGAGAACACGGCTGTTTGTTTACTAGTCTGCCGTCTTTACAAAACTACTCGCATTTTTCATATTGCGCTCAATAAGTTTTGATTTCCCCAACATTTCCTTTAACTGTTGCGAGAAAAGAGAGATTCCGGTCTTTGTCTGTCCTATAGCTGGAGAATAAAGAGTTAACATTATCTGGCAGACAAACTCAGATTATTCTTCCTATCTCCTCCCTCCTCTGGAACACCACAAATCATTTTTAATAGTCGTCATCTTGATGGTTCATTACGTTAAACTATCTCTGCTAGCATCTTCTAATCCAATGGCTCTCCTATGGCCAGAAGGGATGTGAGCTCAGGGAAGTCAGGGGGGACGATGTGTGTGTGTGTGTGTGTCGGCGTGCGTGGGTGTGTGTGTGTGTGTGTGTGTGTGTGATGGGACTTGTGCTCATATTATTAGCAGGTTAATTGTCCCAGTGCAACATAGTGACTGGACGGCAAGAAGATGCCATTTTGGTTTAATTGTTGGCTGTCCTCCACTGTAAGCCCCCAAGGTGTTCGCCCACACATGACCAAACCTTTGTAAGTGCAAAACACAGTCATGGTGGGACATCAGCGAGAGCAGTTGGCAAACAGCACCACCTAGTGGTGGCAAAAAAGGCAAGAATGTTTATTCAGTGCGGTTGTCAGCCTCTTTTGTTACATTTAGCTTTACATGGTTGCGGTAAGTTAGTAGTATTCTGTGTTAAATGATCCTATGTGTGTTATTACATAGAAATAAAGGAAGCCTTTGATGCCATCTTTGCTTTACCAAAGGCTGTCAGCAGTTTTCCTGCATCTATGTAAAAGGCATATGAGTGTTTTATCAACCTTGTGGTGTTTTCTTAAAGATTCTACATATTGAATGATTGCCTTTTGCTGCTACTGCTTCAATGATCTCTGAAAGAGTAATCCGTTTCCTTAAGTTTGATCTAGAATACTGAAATATGTTCAAACTGCTGACCTCAAACTCTGACATTTCTGATGTCATTTGTGACTTCTTCCCCCAGCATTTCTTCAACGCCAGTGTACCTGCATAAATTAACTACTAACTTAGAACTATGAGCTAGAACGTTTATTAATCTTTGGTCATCATGATCAATATTAATCGAAGAACATCTTCCTTTAAGTTTATAGCTAATCTTTCTAGAAACGGGCAGGGAAATTAATCCTGAACAGGAAGGAGTTTATGTTTATGATTCTCCAACAGGTTTTGGAGCTGCTGTGAAGACTCCAAACCAAATAATAGTTTTAGGATCTTGATGGAACGAAGACATAAAAATAGAGAGACGTGAGTGAGAGGTGGTGTTTTCAAACCTCAAAAACACCAGAGGTTTCCTGTTGGGATTGAATATAAATCAGAGGGCACAGTCACAATCTGTTCTGGTCATACTGAGCATGCAGATATGAAAACCATCTTCCAAACTTCACCAACTTCTTGTTTCTTCTGTTGAAAGTGAAGATGCAGGTCTTGTTCTCAGAGTAATAAGAAAACCATTTCTAGTTTTGAGCAAAATGTTCCACTGCAAAAATTTAAAACACAGGTTATGAAATTTTAAAACTGTAGAGCAATTTTTTTACAAAAAGGCATTTTAAAATACAAGTATATATGTTTTTTAAATATTTACTAAAACTGTCACGATGTGTAATATGAGACAGATATTTTGTGCTCCATGTGCTGCAATTGTTAGCAATATTGCTCCTCCTCTGGTCAAAAACAACCAATCAGAGCCAGGAAGAGTGTCGTACCACTGTTAATCATCCTAATGTACATGCTGTTCCATCTGCTAATGTCATGCTAACTAGCCTGAGAGTTCATGGCAAGCTCTGTTGTGGTAAGCCCGCTGACGCATAACAGAAAAAGGGGGAGGGTGTGAGCAGCATGTACACGGTGGTTGATTGACAGCTTCTTCCATAAAAGCAAAATAAAACCCCAAAAATCTAAATTAAACTTGAAACAAATGTTTTGGTAATCTGTTGTCCACATGGTAACATATGGACTTAGCAGTGAACCCAACTGTTTCAGAAATTGTCTTGTTGTTTACGTCTCTCTGCTTTAATCCATCGACCCTTTCACTGCCTTACCCACTTCACTAGTGCCTATCTCCAGTAATCATTGGGCTAGAGATGGTGTACACCCTGAATAAATTATTCAGTTAATAATTTTATGTGTTTTTCAAGACATTGTATATATGTCAGTCTAAGTAGGGAGGCCCAGACTTCCTTCTCACTCTTGTTCCACCTCCTCCGGGGGAATCCCAAGGCGTTCCCAGGCCAGCCAAGGAACATAGTCCCTCCAGCCTGTCCTGGCTCTTCCTCTGGCTCTTCCTCTGGCTCTTCCTCTAGCTCTTCCTCTAGCTCTTCCTCTAGCTCTTCCTCTAGCTCTTCCTCTGGCTCTTCCTCTAGCTCTTCCTCTGGCTCTTCCTCTGGCTCTTCCTCTAGCTCTCCTCCCGTTGGGATGTGCCTGGAACACCTCACCAGGAAGAAGGCGAGAATGCCCAACCAGATGACCAATGCGCCTCAACTGGTTTGGAAATCTGATGTTCAAGTCACAAATTAAAAAAAACACAATTTGTTTTTGCACTGGAAACACTTTTCAGAAATGTCTTTTTGCTTCCTGCTTCTTGAAGTTGTCAGTCTTAAAGCAACACTGACGGCATGTAAACATTTAATGAAATAACAAGCAGCAACTTCTAGTTTGTAAAAAAATTAACTGCAACAGATTTAGAGACTCCAACCCTTTTGGGATGTTACTCTTGCCTTTTCTCTTCGATGAGACTGCTGGCTCTGGGCAGTCATCTGAATCTGACACCTTGGCCAGCTCCCCTCTATGATTCTCACACCTGATCCTTCCCAAATCCTGTCTTCAGCTTTTCTTTTTCACTCCCGTTCCCCTTCCCCATTCCTTTCCCTCGGGCTTTCTGGCCAAGCAGATCATTTCCCAGGCTCCTGGTGCCCGGGCCAGGCCCTGTCTGTTTTCATTCTTCTCCTGGAGGACAAGTAATTTAGGGGAGAGAGAGGGAGAGCAGATGACCAATGGCTCCTGACCTTTTCTCCCTCGATTTAACTCCTCGCTGCCATGCCCACTGAATGTGGCAATCAAGCAAGCCAGAAGTGACACCCTCATCTGAGCATGGTCTGGCCTTGCACACAATCACTGTGTCACTTTCCATTTATATGTAGGGCCGTGGGCTAGTGGTAGTGCTCACATTGCGTATAGTGAGAAAGCAGGTGGCCAAGCCGTGCGCTGGATTCCTGTTAGCATATAGCTGCATCACAGTCCTGTCAGTCTTGGTGAGAACGCAGCTGAAATGTGGAGGTCCGTTTTTATCCTCTTTTCATACACTCTAACCAGCTACAGTTATCTTTCCCAGCCATGAGTGTGGATTGGGCTGAGTTGTGATGCTAATAACTTCATGCCAAAAGGTTTCTCTTCCATTCCAAACCGACGTGGATTTCTTCCTTTTACTCACTACTGTGAGATTTAAGCATCCATCACCATCTTTTTCCACATAGAGGTGAACCACTTACACGAGGCAAGAGAGGGAAAATAAAAAGATATTATTTTCACGGATCGGCTCAATATGAGGCGGCTTCATGACTGTTAGCGCTGAGCGGCTGGGTCATCATAAGCTAGTGTGAAATAAAGTGAAACGCGAAAAGCAGAGGAACATGTTTTGGAACATGAGTTGCCATGTAATAGACTAGCTAAGAAAGAGGCTGAGAGTGGGGGAACATGTGAAGAGCCGCTTCATTTGGGATGATAGTGAAACAGCTACAGGACCTCTGAATATGTGTCACAGTCTGATGAAGGACAGAACAGATAGTGTTTATACCGTTCCATAAAAAAGAAGCACATAAAATATGTTTCTATTGTTAAATGCAGAAAGGTTCAGACAATGCACATCTTTTTTAAGAGTTGTCAGTTGTAATGTTAAACTGTGTGCATATTACTCATGTTAAAGGTTTATTTATATGTGTGTTAAAATGCTGTCACGGTTCACACCAGAGAACATACACTGTTTGTCCACACCTTTCGTTTCATTCATCCTCCACAAGCTGAGGGTCTCAGCAGAACTGCTGTACAGCTGCAGCCTGTTAGGGACAGAATGGTCAAATGGACGTTTGCCACGATGCCAAATGAAGATTCAGCTGTGATTCTTGAACAAACGCCAAAGTTTGACACTTTTGGGAAATGAATAGTGACTGATAAAAATGTTAAATGTAGCATCCTCTCACAGCAAATATGTGATTACCTCAATCTTCAGCCTCTCCTCCAATCTCCCTTTTCCCCTTCACTTGTTTCTGCATGAGGCGCCTTAAAAACCTGAAAGAATAAACCAGGTTATTCTCTTGTTAAAACCTCCAAGATAATGAAAAATATTCTTAAATATATTTTTAACAAAACAATAATTTGACATAATAAAATGATGCACCCTGCAACTTGCTGGTTAAGATTTACTCGATAATTTCTCTTTCGCTATTAAATCCTTGTGCTGCGTTAGCTGAAAGAGTGCTTGTAAAGCGATCTTCATAAAAATATGGAGCTAAGATATTTTGTGCGAATAAAAATTAGACTCCTAACTATAGTTGTTCATCAGGTCGACCTTACGAGGCAGCACAGTGACACTCAGAGCAGCAGAGTGTGTGTGACCATTTGTGCTGGTGGAGTCATTTTCAAGGATTCAGGTATTGTGCATCTCATTCCCTCTGTGCTGAGAATGAAATTGTCTGGTGTAACTGATTTACTTTGTGGCGCCGTGGCCTCTGAACGACACTGCAGGTCATAAGTGCCACATGTCATTTGCTTGTAACATTGGGGTGTCTTCAATTTTCACACTGAGCTGCTCTGCATTTCAAAGGAGCCACAGCCTCCTCAGCAATCCCCGACCCGACCATGCAGAGAGATTACGACCAGAAGAAACACTGCTGACTGTAGTGGTCATCACAACTATGACAAGATTTGTTTTATTTTAAAATTAGATAGGCCTTTCCTGTATTTTTTTCATGCAGTTAGCAGAAGACAATTCAGTCACACCTGGGAGGCAATGGCCAGGATAATTCATGTCTCCTGACGATACAAAAAACCTATAGAGGAAGCAGACCAGTTGAAGCTAAATATCAACATTGTTCTGCATAAAACACAGCAACAAACATCTGAGCAATCACACAGCTCTGTTAGTAGTAGGCACCATCTTAGGGGCGGTGGTGGAAAGCCCCCGCCTCGTCCATTTCTGTTGTTGTTGCCTTGGGCAAGACGCTTTACCCACCTTTCCTTCTGGTCTTGGTCAAAAAGGCCGATGATGTGATCAGACTGCGCCAGGGCAGCTGTGGCAACAATCCAGTAGCTTGCCGCCATCAGTGTGTGAACGTGTGTGAATGAGAATGACTGATTTCGTCGTAAAGTGTTTCTGATGTTATTTCTTTCCAAAGTATTCCACTCAGGTCTGGTGTTGAGAGGAAGAGGTGAAATCCTCTCTGTGAGTAAAATGACGCAATTTTCGTCATCCGTCTACGTCATGGGAGTTCATCTCAGCACCTCAGATTACATCTGTGGGAGCCTTAACCAAAGCAGCATGATGAAATAGTGGATAAAATACGTTTTGCACATAGTTATTGACTCTGCATCATATAAATATTAAAGTCATGGCGGGACATCCCAGCACTCTCACAATAAGAATGCTGCTAATGTGGCGTATTTTATCCTAGAATATCATTATTTGCTCACCAGCTAAGTTTTGTTTACGCTGAAAGAGAGGGAAAATGTGTTTTTTTTAATGACATGTCATGTGAACTTTTAAAATACAGTACTTTTCTCTTTTTTTATTGTATTTTCTTGCAGATTACAACAGCGTTGTAGCTACAACCACCTCAATAAAGAATCCAGTCCAAAGCCTGGGTCCTGTAAGAACAGTGGCAGTTTTGGGGTCAGAGGTTACGTTTAGGACAGAGGTGTGAGCTGAGCTTATATCAGGTTTAGAGTTGGGCATGAAGTGGTTAGGTTTAAGGTAAGGGTCAGGGTCAGGCTGTAGAAATGATTGAAAAATAAATGGGAGTCAATGCAAAGTCCTTGTGAAGATAAAAAGACAGATTTTGTGTTTGTGTGTGTGTGGGGGGGGGTGAAGTTGGGTGTGTGTGTGTGTGTGTGTGTGTGTGTGTGTGTGTGTGTGTGCATGTGTGTGTGTGTGTGTGTGCCAGTGGGGGAGGTGCATGGTATGTGGAGAAGGACCACTTTCAGAGGATTTGCAGTAATTATATGACAAAATGCTGCGGAGTCTCTGTGGGTGCTGAGTACAGACTCACGGGTCATGGGACCGAGTGCTCTGGGCCGGGTAATTTGTAAATGTCATTCAGGTGGAGTCCTCTGTCAGCCAGCTAAGAGGTGAGGGAGGGGGCTTAGCATGAGTGAGGGGGGAGTGTCTCTATGAGAAAGCTGTCTCTTCTCTCTCATGGAGATTATTCTACAGCAGATGCTGATTCCCTCAACTGGTTTCTGTTTGCAGTGGCACCTGATGCGTAAATCTAAAGATACATTACATAGTCACACATTGTGTATGGTGCTTAAACCAAAACTGAATCATAAACAGTCAACTTAAGATATAAGTGTGGAATATATTTTGTTCTTAAGTCCTTTCTGAGAGAGTCACACGATTTTTAAAAAAAAAAAAAGCTACTTCTACAGTTATTTCTCACACTCAGAGTGATCAGTTCTCTGTTTAGTACTGTAAATGAAGTACTGTAAGCAGTAGCACTCACTGGCTGAAAGGGGAGGTGAAGGAGTAAGTGGCCTGGTCGTTAGTGTTTTTCAGAGTGTGGTAAGAAACTGAATGAAGACACATTCTGTATGCATGAAGGATACAATGTGGCCACACGAGAGTTTAAGGTGCTTCCATCACCTTAAACTGTATCAGGTATAGAGTATGTTTTTTATTAATTGTGTTTTGTTAACTTCAATGCAATTCAGTTCACTTTATTTATGTGGCACCAATTTCCGACAAATGTCACCTCAGGCCACCTTACCTTCGTATTTTCTTGTTCAGCCTGTTAAAGTGGTCACTAAAGATGAACCTTTTCTGTAAGATTTCTGCAGCTGGTATTTTTGCTTACTAATTAGTTAACTGCTCTGACTGTCTCAGATGTTAAAGGTCACTTCTTGCCACTCCTTATTTAAGCTCCTTTCATAAATCAAATCTCAAAGAAGATTATGTCTTTAGTTACGTCAAAGAGCAAATTAGGTCTTTAGTTTTTTGTCTTCTTTTGTATTTTGCTGGAGAACTCATGACCTTTGATTGAGACGAGGTTTTGATAATTGCTTTATATGCCTTGATATTTCATGGTACCCAGCTCAGACTCAAGCCAGCCTGTTCCAGGTTCAGCCTACAACACACAAACAATAGAGAATCTTCTTGTGTTCAACTCTTTCTTGGAAACTTTCACATTAACAAAGGGTGTAATTTGCCTGAAGATCCAGTGTTGTCTCATTTGTCCATCTGACAATGTTTCAGATTTCCCAACACTGAAGAAAAGAACAGTAAAGGATCAAATCAATGGAGTCATAGAAGCACACTCTTGTCCCTTTGGCCCAGATTCAGTTGCTTTCATGTTGCATGATCAGATCAGACTATTGGTATCAACATTTTATAAATAAAATTTTGGTCAAAAAAACTATAAACATTGCTTGTTTTAAATAATAAGATTTAGATTTTGCAGTAAATGTCCTGATTTCAAACAGCCATGATGACAGAAGAGGAAAGATAAAAATCTTTGTGTTTACAGAAAAGGCTTTGGTTTAGTTTCAGTACGTGGAAACAAGACAGTTGTCTTTCTTTGTAAAATGTGAAATTTCTTATTCCCTTTAAATATACTGATTTGTGACGCAGTGTATGTAATATGTTTTTGCCATGCTGACAACACAGGACAGCTTGAGGATGTCAACTCAGGCATCACAAACCAAAAGTGTCTGCAGTACCACAGAGCAATGGTTTCACTATAAAACCCCTGAAGTTTTCCTCCTTTGCCACGGCCCCAGAAACCTGCAGCAGGACTTTCACAAGTTGCTCTACAACTCAAGCAGGAAATCAACTGATTGATCCATCAGCGTAACACCTGACATCAGACAAGGGCATAGAAACTTGTAGCTACAATGCTGTCCAAACTGCTGTTTTATTTTGTCATAACATGCCTGTAATATACCTCAACACAATACATTAAGGTAATTATATTCCATGTATTTTTAAATCATTAATTTATTTTTAAAATATCCATAATTAGTTATCTTTCTTTTCTTTTTCTATATGACCTTACTGACTCAGCATCACAACCAAGAATTTCAAAATAATAATGAACTGGTTTCTATTTACTTTTGTTGACTTACATTTTAAGACTTTTTTCTGCTGATAATTTTGTTCAGGCTACTTGATGCACAATGTGAACTTTATCAATATAATTCTGAAAATCAACTTGATGACAGAAAGTCATATTGCCTTCATTTTCTCCGTGCAGCTTAGCGGTGAGGAAAAGCAAAACAGAGTAAATAGAGTGAGCCAGTGAGAGTCGGCGCCTGCTCTTTAGAGACTTTTGCTGCAAATCCACAGATAGCCCTTATAATCGCCTGGGTAACCAATAACAATACTCAGTTTGTCACTGTAATGACAGACTGACACAACATAAACAATCAGTTGTCCAAAATGTTATTTTAAAGTTCGGACATAACTTTTGGTCTGTACTGTATATATTTTAACATAATGTTCCATTTCACCTCCTACCTGCTGTTGTGAATCGGAGGTTTGAACACTTAGCAGGTGTTGCTCTGCTTTTAAAGCTAATTTGGTTTCAATTTCCTTTCCTCATAGCAAACCATGGTTCTTCAACATATGCACAATGACCTGTAATATTCTGTCATCATTTTTTTTATTGTTTAGAATTTGCTTCGTTTTATACCGATGTGTTCCTATCATCATTATTATTGTTTAGAAGTTTTCTTGGGTCCAGATCAGAAAGTGTTAATTTAACTCTTTTTGGAGAGTTGGTACCTTAACTCTAATTACGTGTCAAATATCAAATCTGCTGGAGTTAGTCATTTAACACTTACTAACACTAATTCAGTGTTAGATCTTAATATGAACTCTCACAGAGTTGTTTTTTTTTAACTTCATAAGCGTTATTTGTAATTAATATTAAATAGGTATTTTTATTATTTTGAACTTTTTAAAATTCTTTGGAAAATAAACATTTAATAAAGAGGCAATGATTTTCTCAAATGCATTTATTTCAAAACATGTACCATAATTACAAAACATATTACAACGTGGAATAATGTGCATGTTTCACATGTCGCTTTCATCCACATATTGCTTATCAAAAGGTCTGAGATATCAGCTGTGCAATACAAAATGCAGAATGCTTAATACATTTTTCTTCAATACAATATGCATGAGATTGCTCAAAGTACAAGGTGGAGAAAGTAAAGCCAGCAGTTCATGTAATATGATAGAGTAAATGTTCTTTTAACAGGTAGATTGCCTGATGCTACAGTAGATAACAGGATAACAGACCAACCTGATATTCAGATCCATCACTTCTTACCCAGTTTATGTTTCTGTTGATATGAGACTGGGCCTCTATGTCCACTCACTAACACAGATTGTCTCCGGGTTGTTGGGCTGTTGGTGAAGTTTGGCCGGGGACATCACCATGCCCCTCTACTGCACCGGTCAGTCTTCAGTCTCCGAGTACGATAACCAGTGTTGGTCTCTGGATCATAACAAACAAAAAACATAACAATGAAAAATGGAACGAAGGAATACATTTTTACTACAACTCTAACAACAAGCCTCAGTTACAGAAATGTGGAGTTTCAGAGATATTAACATTTACATAATCATTTTTGGAGCTTGAATCTTCAAAGAATCCATGGAGGCTTCGGAAGGTTGACGCTGACGACTGGCGATTCATCCGCAACCACACTGGTACTAACAGCTAACAGGGGCGCAACTACATACTTTCTGAGGTGTATGCGAACATGTCATCGGCACCCCCCGCCCCCCTCCTCTATACCATAAATTTGTATAATTCCTCTTTAATTAAAGTATCAATAATAATAAATGTACATATATGTGAATAAATTGCTGCCTACAGGGCAATTAAAAAAGAATGAAACAAAAAACAGGGCAATATTTCATCATTTAATAGAAGACTGTTAGCCTGTGTCTAGAACCACCTGCAGGTCTGAGGCATTTCGTTAGCATGTTTTCTATCATTCTTCTAGATTGATAGGAAGCCTGATCCAAACTGGACACCCACATTCATAAAATGGTGAAATAATATTGACCACAAAACACTGTATTTATAAAAGATATCAACATTTTTCCTACACAATTCTAACAAAAGTTTTTCATGTTAAAAAAATAAACGGTTTCTCTTCACAATATTTATTAATTATTTATTAATCTATTTGTATGATTTGTTCTTTAAATTGCCATTCATATTATTTTTCGGTCTCAGGAAATGATTGAGGGATGAAGAGACTGATGTCTGGTTCTTTAGGTTCTGATGGGTCTGCGGTTCCTCTCCTGATCCATTCTGTCTGATATCAAACAACCCACTGGGTGCCACTGAATATCGCCGACACATTTTTTAATGCCCCTATTAAACGTCACTGTGATTGTTTAGCCTGGAATGTGTATTTTTGCCAGAGGTTTTGCTTCTAAGGACGGTGTTTTATCAGGTGGACAATTTAAAAAGACGCGGGTTGATAGCAGCTCACTGCGGCTGCGTAGTGTCCGTCTCTAAGCAACCATGACAACAGTGTCAGTTCGTGGGGGTTATGGGGGGTCCTATTTAGGTTCCTCAATGACAGTTTAGCTGACCTTAATATTTCCCGTGTTTTGTTTTGGTCATTATACTAATAATATACACCCCAGAGTTACATAAACAGAATGTGACTCTATTAGAGTAAAATTAACTCTGCTTTTGCATAAAGTCTACTAACACCAAAACATTTAACACTTTTGAATTTGCTGTATACCAAACCTCATTAGGCAGATATTCATAATAACTGGCTACCACCATTTTCTGATAATCAGATGGAACTCTGACTTGTTAATTTCAATTAAAATAGTCTTTTTTAATAATAAACGCTTGCTAATAATTATTCATGGTAAAAACCGATGTGTTTTTCAACTGAGCACAGTAAAAGACTTGTGACTGGAGTTTTATTCTGTCTCTGCTTAATTATGGATTCATTTTTAGTCAAGTAGCTAGACTCATTTCTTTTATATATAATTCAGCATCAGCTAGTATCTCTACCTTTAGTGACAATCTTCTAAAGATGATAATTCATCAGACATTAACATAAAGCAGTAGGTTTGTGCCGTGCTGAGTTCTGTTTCAACATTTGGCACACCACATCTCTGGGTTTGAAATTTTATCCCCAAGTAATGAATACAGATAAACAGAATCGTAGATTTACAGAAGAACTGCTTGAAACAATCAGCTTTTATTCAAACCACACACTCAACAATTAATACAGAGTTATAACTCGACCAACAAAAAAAAAAATAGTCCCTGCAACCAATCTGGAACTAAATAGCAATAAATGTGAGCCAATGCCTCGGCAAGTATGTGCAAGGACAAATAAACCGTGTGACATAAATTTCCTACAGACGTTTTGGCATTCAATGCCCTCTTTTATGGCTTGAAAGTGAGAGGCCAGTTGCTATCAGACTATTGGGCTTTATTACAGTGGATATAATAGAGCTGGCTGGAGTTTTATATGTCTCTGTCTCGCTGAGCGCCATCACAGCACTCCATTCTCCAGCATTGTGACTGTTGCAGCAGGTTTTTGTGATAGCCTATTGTGCAGACTCTCCAAAACCCTTCACCTTAGCTGCCTCTTCTCTGTTTGCTGATGTCTAGAGATATCCCCACAGCTATACACACACGTGTCCACGCCCGCGCACACACACAAACTCACAACTCTTGTCTATGTCTGAATAAAAAGCTCTATCTATCCAAGCCAGGCCAAGGCTATCTCTTGCCACTTTTTTTGGCCTTTGGTAAATTATTTGTGAAAACAGCAGCTTACACAGAGATAAGGCATATTCAAGGACTGCCATGATTACATTTCAGATCGACTAAAGGAATCATAAAGGCTTTAAAACACACTTACTAAATCTAACTTCAACATTCTCACAAGATACTCTTTAGCAACTTGAAATCCAACTTGCTTCTTAAATTTTCTTTTTGAAGAGGAATTCTATCTTGTGGTCTAATCAGGTGCAGCCAAATTCTCTTTTAGAAAGAAGAAGCTTTCTGATATCAAATCCTTCAAACAAACTTGAGTGTTTAGTCTTTGTTTTATCATGATTTTTTATGATTTTTTTTTTATAGCTACCAGACAGGAATTGGGGAGAGAGAAGAAGGAAGATGGGCAGCAAAAGTCTCAAGCTAGGAATCAAAGCCAGGATGGTTGTGTCGCTCTGCCGCCATGCCACGCCCATGCTGCCTGAGGCCTGCTTTATTCTCACTGTAGAATGAAGGATTTCCAGTTTAGAGTATTATCTAAAAAGTGTATTTTTAGAGTACATTTCTGAGAGTGCACTCTCAAAAGTGTGTTTGAAACACACGTTTGCTGCATGTCTTCCCTCTCGATCATCACCAACTTTTCTGTCTACTACTCTCAAATAAAGGCTGCCTGAGTCAAAAAACCCTGTCAAAAAAAGAGATTATTAGTGTCTTTCTTTATTTGAAGTAAATTAATTTTTTTGAGTAAGACTGACTTCATATTGTTATTTTAAACACAGTTAATGAATTCAGTTAAAAATAAAGTTAGTGAATTGAGGTGGATAGACATAAATTGAGTTGGTTAAACTTAATACATTAAGTTGGATAAACTTAACTGAATAACTTGTTACCGATTGAAGCAATTCAATTAAGTTGGTTCAACTAATTTCTTTTTACAGTGTACTGTCCCCGCTTTACTTGGAACAGATCAAACTTTTCATTTATTCCACAAACATTCAAGCCCCTGCTTTTGTGAAATGTTTGTGGTGTAAATGAGGGAGGGCCTCGTTGATCTGTTTCTACTTCTGATTTATTCTTAAATCTTGTGCTGTAGCTTTGGGTGACTTCATAAGGCGCTCAGCGATGGCTGAGATATGCCTGTATTAGTTTTCTACAACAAATCAATTTCCCCAAGGCGACAAATGAAGTATTTATCTATGTTATTCCAACATTCTCTATTATTTTCTCATCAGGCACGTTTAGGCCTCCAGCGCCTCTGGATCTTCCTGGACCCATCATGTGGCTGCATGGCCGCGGCTCTGAGCTCAGCTCCTAATCACCTCTTCAGCAGAACAATATTTAAGACCTGAGAAGATCCATCTTTAACACCACTTGGTCAATTATTATGTTCCTAAGTGAAAGTTTAACATGTTTTGCCTCGCTGTACTTAAGAGTATTTTCACTTTCAGATTCAGAGGGATTTGGGCAGCTAACTAACTTTACCCTAAGACTGACAGACAGAATCTTTTTTTTCAGGTATTTTAGAAATTAAAGTGTCACTGATACGATATAAACACTTACATGATTTAAAAAGATGAACTACCATGCTTTCATTCTGTGTACTAAAAGCTTTTAATAATAAATATTTCTCACACATTAATTGCAGAGTCTGACTGTTTTCATCAGTAGTAATTGGGTCAAACTCCAGCGCCATCTTGTGAAGCAATCAAGATAAATGTGCACTGAAACCCTCACAGCTTCCTCAGCCTTAGTTGTTTTTATCTGCAGTTTTGGAGGAAGAAGCCAGATGGAGTGATGAAGCAACAGTTGGCATCAAGAGCTGACTGCAGGCAACTACTCTCATGAAGTCATTCCAAAATGATTTAACTAGGACTCCAAGTCGATGCATTGGGAAGGATCAAGACATTACTCTTAGTTATATCACTGATAGGTTCAGACAGCAAGATGGTGTTTTTAAGTTTGTGTGTTTTATGTGCATTGGAGTAGCATGCCGCAGTTGTTCTTGCAAATTCTTTTTCCTTCACTGTTCCCCTCATATTGTGTTTTTACATGAAACGAAGAAACAAAAAAAAATGTCAAGAGACAGTTGATGCACCAAGATGGTCTGATGACCGCAGCAGCTGGAGGTGAAATGATAGCCCACTGTCAGCCTGCAGTGGAGTGCGCTTTGAGCACCAGTCTACACCTCACAGACGAGCCATCATGGGACTAGTCAACATGAACCTGCACACAAAAAATCCAAGGCTCAATAAGCACAGACAATCATTCCCTCCCCATGGCTCTCGCTGCCACACAAACACACTTGCAGTTTGAGTTCAGTCAATGTGGGCATGCCTTCGCCTTAATGCTGATGACACCGTTTCCATTCCTGTGGATGTAGGGCTCTGTAGCAGTAGCGATATGGATTCTTATAGCTGACACACTCAATCAACCAGCAACTTGCTTCCAGCCACACAGCTTTGTTTATGTGGAAAACCATATCAAACTGAATTACTGCAGAAAGGTAGCTAAATCAAATATGTGGTGTTGCAAAGAAAAAAAAAACACATCAAGTTTTCCATTTCAGAGACATTTGCCCTTGACTCATTTTCTAAGACCGTTAATACGGACCGCTTTATGATGCAGTAGCCTTGCCAGAGACATCCAGATCCCTGCTCCTCTGAGGTGAAAGAGATGGAAGTAGATATACTAACCATTAAGAGATCTCATTTTAGTCTGAAACACAATAAAAATATTAATTGAATAACAATATAAATTGTTGTCAGCTGTCGGCTAGGAAAGCTACATGTAGCTCGTAGCCGCATTTAGCTTTGTGCCATAGGCTGTAAGAAAAATGGAACATTTTAGAAAGTTTTAGGGCTATTTTATATAACCAATGAAATAAAGAAAACATACCAATAAAAGAGACCAATTAAACTTATTGTTCAGTTCAGTTGCTTCATTGACTCCCGAGGGGAAAATTTGTATTGCACCCAGGCATTTCAAACATACAAAATGACATAAAAGTACATTGATAATGTTAAAAACAGACAGAGCACACAAGGACCAAATCATAAATATACAAAACTATAAGGATTTAGGCTTCTGTGTTGTTTTCCAGTTAATTTAGTTCCTGTGTCATCTGTTCTTCCCCTGATTGTTCCCAGCTGTGTCTCGTGTTCCCTGTCGGATCCTAGTCGTGTGTCATTGCTATCGGTTGTTGTGTCGTTGTAGTCTTGTTCAGTTCCAGTGCTACCGTTGTCTGAGTTTCTCGCCCTTTTGCTCACCTGTGCTGCCTGGACACCTGTACTCTTCATGTTCTTCATTAAAACCAATATTTTTCACTTCAGCCTGGGTCTTACTGCATCCAGCCTCACTATCAAAAACTACAACTCATGACAAAAACAGAATTAACTCTCAGATTTAAAGGACCTGATTCTTGTGGGTCCAAAGGAGTTATTCTTGTCTCTCTATTTCTAGATAGGTTGTATGGTATTTTTTTCTACACTACTGTTTGCATTCCCCTATTCATTTTTAGCCGCTCTTATTTTGTACTGTCATGTTCTGCTATGACAACTTAACCCACCTGCCTTCCCTCTCACTTCCAACTATGCTAACGTGTCAAGTCTGTAATGAAAATATTAGGACTGAATTTGTAATTAATGGGATTAGTTGGAATGCATTTCTTACTAAATGAAAGTAAATGTCTATGTTTGTAAAGTGCTTAAAGATTAAAGTTGTACATTTGAAAACAAGTTAAATACAATTTCAACAGTTAATTTCTTGAAATGTTAGTGTGAATGCACACTAAATGACAATCTTTGGAAAACAGGTGATGTCCAGCTTTTAAAGCTCAAACAGATAATGAGTTGATCGCATGAGGAGCAAACAATCAGGCTGCAAGAGACAAACAAAAAGAAGGAAACAGTCATCAAGGAGTCTGAGATGAACCAGCTTTTAAGTTCAGTGGTGTGGTTGAGTGTACAGATTCATTAAACACTTGCGATAGCAATCAAACAGTATCTTGCTCTGTTGTCCACTTCCATCAGCATGAGTGGACACGGTGAGGTGACGGAGGTCTGAGGGAGAGACGAGTGGTTCAGCAGCAGCAGCTCCCTAATCAGGCACCTGGCTGCCGTAATTACCTGCTACCGTCCACCAGCCCTGACCGTCCGCTGGCTGGAGACACCCCGCTTCATTTTAATACACACAGCGGCGTCAAGTGCAATTGGCAGAGCAAATAGAAACTGCTGTTTGTTTCCTGCTCCACCACTGCCTTCATCCAGACATACAAGCTTGCCTTTTTCGTCCCACTTTCACACTGCAACACACTTCCTCTCTACTTTGGTCATGTAGAAAATCCTCTGCGACTGGTGGGAAAATTACAATCATACAAAAAGCAGGAAACAGCAGATGGCTCTTTAAAAATGCTAAGCTCAGCAAATCAATAGGTGATTAACTTAATTATGAATGTCTTGTTTTTTAGACATGTACAAACTGCTTGAGGACGGATGGAGAGACATCTGGTGTCACAGAGTGAGAGATTTGTAAATTGCTGTTCTACATTCTACATTTCTAGATTCTTAGGAGCTTTACTAGATCACAGCTCAGGCTTTGCAACAGACCAGTGACCTTTTTGTTTTACTGGTAACCACTGAAGGATATTTTGTATGAAAACCATCTTCAATGGTCAGTCATCATTTCAATTCTGTTGTCTTGGTGATGTCAATACAGTGTATTTGTATGGTTGTAATTTGCCCACAAACATTATTGCTGTACCCTAGAAATGAACATAACAGGAGGGTTAAATTTAGTAAGAAATCAAACATTAACACTCATTTGATGAACCAGCAAAAAAAGAATGTAATTACCTAAATGAAAGAGTCAGAGCCATTTGAAAGCAAACTTTTTCTACAGTCGTTTTTATTTTTGTTGGAACTGAGAAAGCTGACATTTTTGCATTATTTTTCAAGTGCACCATGCTGTTTTCACAAAGGTCATCATGGGTTTTCATTCAGCACTAGAGCCAGTATTTGGTGACTACCACTCAGCAGAAGAGTTCACACAGTGATCTTTGGCTTTGGGTTCTAAAGGACTGATCCATTCTAACTCTGTCTCTTCTTTTTCACTCATCACAGCAAATGTACCATTACAGAAAGAAAGGAAGCCATTGAGCTCCAACAACAGCTGCAAAAATGACTTCTCATTCCTCAAAAGATCTTTGCAGTACTAAAATTACACAAGGTCTGACAATTTGCCAGGTTCGTAATTCATTTTTACTGAAAATCACAGATGAACAATTTTCATCTCTTAAATCTCTCCCTGAAAGAACAGCCTCCCTCTTTCCAGGGAGGAAGAGGCAACTGAAATGTTCCTTCTTCAAGGTGCAGATGTAAACAGTATCGATGTGAAAACTTTACAAGCAGCAGAATCACATTTTTAAAGGGTTATGAGTTGAAATCAGATTACATATGGGTTAGGGCAAGTTTCTCTTTCAGTGCAAGCCACAAATATAGAATAATTGTATTTAATTTCTGCAACATGTCTTGCAAAAGTATTGGCATTTTTATGTGTTCTGCTTAAATTATATATGATGCATATGTAGGGCAGTGGTTTAAATATGTCAGCGGATGCCACCAAAATGTTAGATTTGTTCGTTGGGTTGTGGAGGTTGGTGTAGTGTGTCCGTTGAAGAACGTCGTACTTGACTTCTGTTACTGTGCGCTGGGAGTATAAGGGTCAGTATTTGCTGTGAATTCTGAGGGTCAGCTATACTGACCGCCAGCTCCTCACTGTAGCCAAATGTTACTTTAAATGTCCAAGTAGTTAGTTTTGTATTGTTTTGTCTTTTTCTTCTTTTTTTTAATCTATGCTGTATGTGTAAACAAAAATAAATAAATAACTGCGTTAATGAGACTTATGTTGACACGAAGTATTTGCTGTGAATTCTGAAGACGAAGCCGCTGCGCTGTCGAGTGATCCGAATAAACGGTCTGAACCACGATCTCAAACCGCGGGTCCGATTCCTGCCTCAAGTTTCTTTCTGACAACAGCCCTTAAAGAAAACACAACGCAGAGTCTACAGAACAGCGAAGTGTCATCTCACACGGACAGGGTTACACACACAAGTTGGTGAAAGGAAATAATAACATGAATAAATAAATAAATGTATATATGCATATAATGAGTGTGTGCGTGGGAGGGGGTGGGCAGGGTGTGTGTGGGGGGGAGGGGGGGGTGCGCGCATTTGTTTGTAATACCTTGCAGGGACCATTTTCCTGACACATACTATGTTGTGGGGACCCACTGGTCCTTGTGGGGACCAAAGCCTGGTCCCCATGAGGGAAATGCTGTTTTTGGGTCAGGGGTTTGGTATGTGATGTTTAGGGGTAGAATAAGGGTTAGGCTGTAGAAAATGAATGTAAGTCAATGTGAAGTTCCAACAAGACACGAGAACACAACTGTGTGAGGGTGTGGGCTGAGGTGTGTGGGGGTCGGGGGTGGGCATGTGTGTGTGTGTGTATGTGAAAACCAAGACCAAGGAGATTTCCAAATAAGTCAGGGACGAAGTTGTTCAGAAGATGCATCCTTACTCCAACAGACCGGGATCAAATGGCTGAATTCCCTCACCAGTAGCCATTCAGCTCTGAACAGGCCTGGTAACGAGTCACTCATTTGATTCAGGTGTGTTAAAGCAGGGATGAAAGTTGCAGGATGGTAGCTCCTGCAACTTTGTAGACACCCATGTTGTAGACAGTACTACCATTTTTTCTTGATAGGTTGATGTTGATGTTCTAGAATTACTTTAACATTCTAACTTGTGTATCGTGACTCTGCTCTGTGAATTGAGGGGGGAAAATAGTTCTACTACACGTGTCACAGTGAGTAGGCACCTCTCGCCCCCATTCACAGGTATAGATAGCAGGTGGATAAATGGTCACTTATAGCAAAACATTCAGATTATATTGAACTTCATAAAATATATCATTAGGAAATAATGTTAACTTAGAATATACTTTGGCATATGGAGTTGAATTATATTTGTTACCTACACAAATAAAGCTTTAACTAGCTGCTAAAAGCACAGAGGAACACCATGTGGTTATTTATATCAGGAGGGACAATGTGAACTGCAAAATATTCCAGAATGAATCACAAAGGCTAGTTTTTATCTGCCTTTATGGTTCCTGCTCCTCTGCTCTTGGAACCAACTCCTGGAATTGCTCTCTGCAGCATCACTCCGCTCGTTTCCATCCCCACATGTAACATGTAAGGTAATCAGTATTGAGAAAGCAATTTTCCTCATAGATTTTAGTCCATTAATGGAGACTTTAACCAATGTTGTGTTTTAGTTCATGGTCAAAAACTGGAGGCAAGTTGTAGCTTGCATGAGTACGTTTATAATGTCACCATGCTGTATCTGACTATAATAATGTTATTTACAAAATGATAATTATGCTAAATACTAAAACTTAATACTATGATAGTTAGATGATGCACCGTCCAGTTATTCAGATTGTATCTTGGCTACCCAGGATAAACTGCAGCCCACCTGCAAAGCAGTGAAAAAAAATAGGTTATAAGATTTACATTTTATCTTTTAATTCTCTTTTCACTCTCAAAGCACACTCAGTTTATTTTTGGTTGAGAATATTTTTCCTGTGTAATCAAATATTACTGATGTATTGTTGTTAGATATGATATCAAGCCACTCTTACACATGATTTTTCTTCTTTGCTAGCAGAAATGTGTATCTAAGCATATTTACGTTCACTTATTTAGAATGTCTTAAACAGAATTTTCATTAATATTGAAAGTTCACTTCACCTCACCGAAAAACTCTTTGGATAAAACAATCTATAAAAAATATTTGTAATTTTAAATGGAAAAAAAAGCTTTATTATGTTCCTAAAATCAAGTTCTTTGTAGTCTTTTCTTTTTAGATTGCTTGTTAGGAAAATTATAACTAGTTGTCAATAGCAGGTTGGATCCCAGTTTTCTTCAGAAAACATGCGGTAGTAGTGCTCCACCTTTAAGATTTAACATGGCTGCAGTTTCACTTAGGTCCAGCTTTTGTCACATAGCCATAACTCAGCAATGAAAAATCCTCCTATGACAGGAAATGTTAATAAACCGAATTAATACATACCTCACAGGTTTGACTTATTCACAAAAACAAAACTATCTCTAAAATTACAAGAAAGACACACGCTCTCTCTGTCATCTGCTCCAACATAAATCAGCCTGTTACTGCTAAATCAATACTGCCTATTGTCAACAAAACTGACAGTGTTTGTAAGGGGAATACTAACACAACTGCTTGTTTTAACAAATAATTCACATTTGTAGCCAAAATATGAATTGCCTATTGTAGCCGTCTGAACACTGAAATGCATGACGTGGAATAAGAAAAGGTGAATGAAGCAGGGATGTAGAAAAAATGCATATTTTCTTTCTTCCCATTTTTTTCATATTTTTTCTTAATATTTGCAGTCTTAGTAAAATGCAACAAAACAAACAAAATATGATTGAGCAGAGGCTAATAGTTCAACCAGCCAGCCGTGTTGCCTCCAAATGTGGATGTTGACTTGTTATAAAAGTATAAACTGCCTGCAGTGCAATCACATCTCCATCTAGTGGTACTTTCTAAGAACTTCATCTCAAACACAGTGAGAAAGATAACTGTCTCAGTTGCCTTTGTGGTTTGGTTTGGCTTCTCGTTTATTGACATGTAGGCAGAGCTCAGAACAAACTTCAAGTTATAGAACACATCTTCGTCTAAAACAAATATATAGTTTCCTTCTAGTTCCATGTAACTTTGATGAAAGCATGGTGGCACTTAGCTTTAATTCTACAAGACCAACACATTGTCAATACAACATTAAAAACAGTAGCACACTACTGGTTTGACTCCTACCAAACCAATAAAAACCAGTAAACATTTTCAATTTCTGTATGGAAAAAAATGTAATACAGAATTAAAGATGATGCAATGCAGTTGTTATAAAAAGCTTAGTTTTATATATATGTGTGTTATATATATATATATATATATATATATATATATATATATATATATATATATATGTATGTATGTATGTATGTATGTATGTATGTATACAAAATGTGCAGTCATGTAATGAAAAAGATTGTGTCTTATTTATGTTCACAATTGTTATCGTATTTCTTCATAAGGAAAAAAAATATTTGCTGTCAGGTTAATGCCCACCCATAAGAAAATCAGACAAATCAAACATGTAAATAAAATAATTTTTTTATTGTCAAAAAGACATTTTTGAAACGTTTTGAAGGGAAGTGATAAGTTGTAAAAGAAGGCTCTTACCAAACCAATAATGCACCACTTCAACATTTAACATTGTATTCTGGTAGAATGCAAATGCTATGTAAAAATATCATTTATGAATGACTCATAAAAACAAATGCCTAAGTGAGAATTAGAAAAGCACTGAGATAATCCAAATCACAGCTTGATAAGGTAAAAAATAAATTCTACAAATGTAGATACTTTTATTCCAAAGTATCTAAAATTGCAGTTGACTCAAATCAGAAATTTTACAGACTGTAACATAATAATAATTAAATAATGTATAGATATAAAAATAAAAGAGGAAATGATTAAAAACAACGATCAGCAGATTTTTTATTAAAGTAAGTTTGCATGAGAGGAGTACTCCAGTTCCCTTTGTTTCCAGTGTGGCCTGTGAAATCTGCTGGAGGGTCCAGTCAGCTGAGCATTTTATTCAGACACATGCTTGCTGTCTGGGAGCCTCCACATGGTGATAGGCAGGTCCTGCCTATAGCCCCTTATAGCTCTCACCCCCACCGGCTCCCTCTCAGCTGTGTCCCAGTCTGGGGTTGCCTGTCGCTGCTGCCGCTGCAGTGAGAAGGAATTTACATTTTAATAGGCAGAGCTGTTCACTGTCTCTGAATCAGGCGAACAGCAGGACATGCACCCAGCTACACAAGTTTCCAATGAACCTTCCTGACTATTTCTGAGCCTTGGAAAATAATATTTTTAGCCATTGGACTTTATCTTTCCCACATTGCAATAAATGCAAAAATTTTCTACATACAAATTGCATACAAAATAAAACTTGTTTGAAATAAAATGTGACAACGATGCCATCTTACATCAGGAGAACTAATGCTCTCTTTGACCTGCGAGGCTCAAAGTGACAGAAAGGCCAAATGACAGAGTGGGGGGCGGCTGCGGGGGGACAAAGGCCCAGAAGCAGGCCTTTGTGACCACAGAGCATGACTGTTCCATCACAGCTATCATTAGGCACCAAACAAAGGCATATGAAGAGCAGAGAAAAGAGGCAGAGGGGAACGATGGGTCTGAGCCAGTTTTGTTCTCTGACAGGGTCGCTTGATAAAATGTCGGCCCTGAAGGACACAGAGGTCAGCCCGAGTGTAGCTCAGCTACGGAAGGGGTTAAGGGCCAGTGTTGCACACATTCAGACATTTCTATCTACAACGCAAAGCAATTACATCACATTTACCTGTGACAGCAAAGCTTGGTAAAATACAAATGCTGAACTCAATGAACTAATTATTTTAACTGGTAAAAACATTAATTCATCTATCTAGTCTTCTGCTTATCCATGGTTGGGTATCTTCAGGAGATTAAGGTGGAAACTCTGACGTCCCTCTGGTCTGGGACATTGTTCGGCTTGTTCTGGAAGATCCCAAGGCAAGAGATGGTTCCTGATAACGCTCAGGAAAAAAGAGGCATCCTGATTAGACTCTAGAATTTCCTCAGTTGAACACTTTCGATGTGGAGCATCACTGGCTTTAGTGCTAGCTTCTCCCAGAGGAGGCGCTGGAGTTCCCCTCCCCATGTCTAGAGGGCCCAGCATGGTCAGACAGAAGTCAGTCAGTGTGTGGAAGGTCAGCTGTTATCACAGGTTCTTTGCTCTGTTTGTTTCTATATTTCTGACATTTCACATTTGCTTAGTAGCGTCAAAATATCCTTATTAAAGCTGCAGTGTGTAACTTTTTTGAAGATATTATTTTCACATTTGTTAAAAATCTCACTATGTCCTGAAAATGTGTGAAAAAATCAAGGCCCTCTGCCTCTTCACTGTGCCCCTAATAGCACTAAGAAAAATACACCGCTCCCGAATCAAAGCAACCAATCAGAGCCAGGAGGCGTGTCTTTGCTCCGTCATTCATGGCCGTGTACAGGAAGCTTATTGACACACAGCACGTCAGTAGTACCTGGTCCAAAACCAAGACAGATAAACGAAAGACCTATGATGAAAGGCAAGCTAAAAAGAGAGATTTAGACTGAGCCCGAAATAAAACGAGGGTAAATATCAGAGCTGGAGAGAGCTAAGAGTTCTCAAAGGATTCAAAACTGATTCAGTTAGCCACATCTCTGCTTGATTTGCTTTATTTTTAATTTTTTTTTAAAAAACCCACCTAAGATACGGCGCAAACCTAATATTACTTGACAAGTAGCTTGATGAAGCACTGTAAGAAAATTGTAGCCAGATAATGAATCGTTTTAGCATTACCCGCTAACTCAACCTCAGTATAAGTATTGTTTCCATACCTACTTTTATTTGTCCCAACATATGTTTTGGATCAGAATTAAATGTCTTTAGATTTGGTGAAATGATTTTACTATGGGCTGCACCTCTCAAAAAACATTAAACTAAATATTACAAAAATGTTTGCAACATTAGCGCTTGAGTCAGCTGTTGGTAATCCAGCTAATACCCAGGATTACCTGGGTATTCTTAAAGTATGCTGTTTCACATAACAGCCTACTGATTTTGTAATATATTCTTTCTATTTTATAACACTTCAGCACTGAAAAGTATTTGCTCCATCTTCTACAGCATATATTTTTTGCAGATTAATTTTCGTGAGTAAATATTGAAAATGCAGTAGCAATGTGTAGCCTTAGTAGCTACTGTATATATAATCTGAAATGGCAAAATAATTTAGTGGAAATCATTATGATTTTCTGGTGCAATGCTGTGCCATGAATGCTTTTTGACATTCTGTCTGAATGTTCAACAATGTATTGGACATGTATTACGGTTATCAAATAATTCATATGCCACAACAGTAGAACATTGTGGGAAAAAATGCAACCGCTGTAAAACGTGTACATTTAAGAATGAGTGGCCCCTGGATGCCTGTCAGCATCGACCATTGGAGGAGCTAAAGGATTTTCATGTTCACTCCCTCGTCTTACAACCATGAGACCCACCAGCATGCTGTGCTGTCTGCGTTCCAGCTCCCACCACACAGAAGCTATTGGAGACTCAAATCAGCAGGGGTCAGGGTAAGAAATACATTTTTGTATCAAACCATCACTGCTACTCATTACCTTACCAGTGAAAACTGGAAATGAAATTAATTGTAATTAAAGAAAGATAAGGCAGAATTTTATTTTTGATCACAAATATTTTACATGTTTTCTTTCTCCTCAGGATTTATGCATTTGAATATGAATCAAAATATCTGGCACATCTAATTATTTATGCTCTTTCAATAGGTCAGACATGGCTCCACACACAGAGGCACATGAAGGCATCATCTGTCATCATAACTCAAAATGTTCACATATTTACTTCTGCAGAACTACTTTGGAAAAGTTTATTTCTTTTACACATATACAAAAGAAAACATTTTTAAGATGTTAATCCATGGTTTAAAGAGAGTCCTGGACATTGTATGATTAATATAGGCCAGGGGTTTTCATCAAGTTAAAAGTTTATTATTCTAACATACTTCAGGAATGTGTGTGGGAAAGTTGTCCTTTTGTTCTCAAACATGAGCAACTGGGAAAAAATATTTTTTAAACCCTGTATTGAGAAGCATTTACAACAAATGTAAGAGAACACACTGTGTGTACCTTGAGATTTTCCTTAGAATAAAAGAAAAAAATATGATAGTTATTGTACTTTTTATTATTTTCCCCATTTGCTATTAACAAAATTGTGAAGGAAAAAATAGAAATGGTATTTTGTGTACGTAGTCCACATCTGTGTGTGTCTGTGGGGGTACATGCACATCCTAAACCTGAATGTTATTGGTCAGTTTACTTTAGTTTATTTGGCGGCTTGATGCTCTGTGAGCTAAATGTGACTATGCCATGAAGCTAGCTAAAAATGAATAACTGGACTTTTAAGACTAATGCAGTTCTGAGAGTGGTCGCTCTGACCCCAACCGAGCTTTTTATCCTGCATGTGCTTCTATGATTCTCCATTGACAGACCGTGACATCTTCTGCCCTCTTCCTCAACGTCACGCTAGACTAGGGAGTTAAACAGTTATATCTAATCAAAACGTTTGCCAGAAGCAAACATCTTCCTCCTTCTCACACCTTCCTGTCTTTATTATTTAATAAAACAAATGTAAAAAAATATGTACTTGGGATGACTTCCAGTTTGGGACGCCAACAGGATGGCGCCTTAAGTTAACTGCTCCCGATCAACACTTGATGAAAACCGCACAAATGAATTGAATGTAAGTGTAAAACATAACAGGAATGTAATGAAAGGTGGGAGAAGAGCAAGAAGACAGAATAATGTCAAAGAATTTACGGAAACATCTGGACGGACTTTGAATCGCGGCGCTGAATGTCTGAGACCGAGAGCAGCAAGCAAGACCATGAGGAGGAGGAAATGGCACCTCTAAGGTACAGACCTCCAGGATATTCTGGAGGAAATCAAATTGTTTAAGAAATCATTTTAGATGGACTTTGCTTCATTCAGATGTAATATAAAGAGGAAAATGAAAGAAGAATAGTCTGTTGTTATAACAAAAAAACTCTAAATAGTAATAAGTTACATTTCACTAACAATGCATGGATTGTTATGCTACTTTTTTTTTTTGTCTTCCTATTAGGAAAGGGTTCCACCTTCCCATTGCCAACCATTCCCAGTAGTCATTGATTTTTTTTTTTCATCACATTTTTGTTATTCTGCAAGGTGAGACATTTCAGCTCCAGGCATGCAATCAAGTCAGGGACCCCTCCTTAATCTAATTAATAACCATTGAACATGCTAACAACAATCAACGCTAATTAAAATTTGTGCTTGTTGACAAGGGGTACAAGCATCATCAAAAGGAAGGAGAGGAGGGGGTTGTGTGTGAGAGATTGGAGGGCGTTAATCAGAGCCTCTGTTCATCAGAAGTTAACAAAGTGCTCCAAGCCACACTTTAAATTCAGATGCTCCCATGACTGTGACATAGGCTACTGGCAGGAGGAGCATGATGGGTCTCAACTCCACAGAGCTCAGATGCTCTATGGCACAGTAGACTGTTCTGCATTGAAGCATTCAGCTTCTATGCACCAACAATCTGGAAAAAAAAAAAAAAAACTTCCAAAAAATGCAAAACAGCTGAAACACTGAGTTCCTTTAAATCAAGACTGTTTACAGCTGCTTTTGTACCATAACAAATGAAACATTAACCAACATATTTGATGTATATGATTTTGGTGATGACACTCATCAAATGTAAAGTTTGTTTGATTGTTGACTGTATGATGTTTTCTCTATAACTTTGTACTTTTGTGTTTTTATTATGTAAGGCACTTTGCTGCTGAAATGTACTGTACAAATACGATTGATTGATTGATTGATTGATTGATTGATTGATTGATTGATTGATTGATTAATTGATTGATTGATCAGAGTTAACATGATTCCATTTATAGCATCACAAATTTTACCAAAAAAAAAGAAACCCACATATTGGTCCTTACAATATGGAGGACCAAAACTGACGTAATTAAAGACAAAAGCAGAAATATATAACTTAATCGCTGGAACTGCTTGTGATTAGTCTCATGATTGCTCTCTTCCAGACAGAGCTGCTCTCTGATAACATGTCCGCCGGTCCACTTCGGTGGCTGAAATGTTGTTTGCAGAGATTTAAATCAAATCCACAAACTGTGCTACCTTAAACTTCTCCTGAAGTGAGTACAAAAAAACAGAGGACAGCCGGCCAGAGCTGGTGCTAATGGAGATGAATCTCGCTAGGGGATGTTGAATATTCTACCCAAACCTGTCAAGTCTCTGGTTTTGGCTTGGAAAATACAGTTTTTCACCCCCATTTCCCGCCGTGCTACCGTATTATTATTTTCCCGTAAATATCCCATATTATGCCCCCACCACACCCCACGCTCTGACCTTTTGTTACCCGGACAACAACATCTCTCGTATTCTCAAATGCAAAACTTGACAGGTATGATTCTACCAGATGTGTCACACACATCATCACGTCTATCATCATTGATGGATTAGACCTGGTTCTGTTACATGTCGATCACCTGGGGGAACCAATCAGATGTCAAGAGGGTCCAGTGCCCCCCCACCCCTCTCCTTCTCCCCCCAGCCTCCCTTTCTTGTATCCACCTCACCCATCTGCCTCTGTTTGTCACAGTCTTTCAGCCCCTCACCCACCTCCACCCTTTCCCATGCAGGGTATCACTTCATTCCTCCTGTCTTCCTCTTTTATTTCATAACTCATCCATCTTCCCCTATTTCCTCTACTCTTTCTTGTTTTCCATTCACTGTCCTCTACGTTCCATCTGGTGGGTCATAATAAGAATCAGGTCCCAGAGGTCTTATTCCCACATCTCTTTCTCCCAAGTCTACGTCAACAAGTGTCCCACATCATCATCACCTCATGTGGTTCTTCTCCAGATGTCTCCCTTCAATGAACCTTTAAACTCACCTCATTCTAGCGTAGTTCTGTCTGGTGAAATCCACTTTAAGTGGGTTCTGATGGTCTTAACTTCCTATTTTAAATTCATGGTATATATTTCCATTTTAGTTGGAGTTTTGCTCTTTGTAACAACATCTTTTTCTGGTATTTTAATAAACCCATACAAATCTATAAGATTCAATTAATATATACAACAAGCACCCTCGTATATGTTCCCATTGCAGTTGTGTAGGACTGAAGACCCACAAACCTGACTTTTTTTTGTTCAGATAATTAGCTATTTGTATCATTTCTACCTGATTAATGGCCTTTATGGTGCTAATCTCTCTGGCATGATGCTGTTTTACACTCTCTGCTCAGCAAGCAGCATTTTCTCATTAGACTAAAGTGAACAGCAAAAGTGCTCATTTATGTAATTGATATGATTGAACATATTTTATATGAGGTGTTTCATCTGCTGGGGGTTAGCTCTCTCTTAACAATTGTTTCATATTATTCCCTCACACAGTGGGTAACACGCAGGACAATTAAAACACCTTCAAAACAAAATGAGAAGCTAGAGGGGAATTTCAACAATTACGATCTGCAAACTGTCAGTTGTACAGCAGCATCAGAACACTGGAAATCACTTTTTCTACGGCAGAAAAGAACTTGACCTGAATATGGTAGCTAAACTTGGTGGTTTTTACTTCTTAAATCTTTCTGAAATAAATCCAATCAATTCATCACAGTCAAACCAGATGCTTGATAGACAAAACAAAATAAGACATACACACAAAAACCCAAATATAGCCCCCAGTTATGATTGTCAGGAAACCTCACACCGGACCTAAAGCGAAGCAGATTCCAATCCTCTCCAGGCTTCCTCCAGATTCTGGGACCTTGATTTTCAGCTCTGTAATTCTTTCTCAGGAAAAAAACACTTGAGCTCTGTCACTGTTATGATGCTATAATCAGCTTGTGTATGGTTGTTTACTCTGAGTATTTGTTTTGGAAGGCTAAGCTTCGAGGCTATTATGGACAACACCAGCCACCCTCTGCACACTGTCATCAGCAGCCAGGAAAGCAGATTCAGTGGGAGATTGCTTCTTCGACCAACAGACTAAGGAACTCCTTTGTCCCTCGTGCAATGAAACTCTTCAACTCCTCACTGGAGGTTGGAAGGAGGGCTAACGAGAGCACAATAAAAACAGCGGGACTATAGAATCGGGCTAAATGTTAACGTTTAAAAAAAATTTTTTTTTAAGTATTTGATGTATTGGTGCTGCGTGGAAGATTGAACTGATTCAGTTATTCATCCCAGAGGGATGAATAAAGTTTCTATCTATCTATCTATCTATCTATCTATCTATCTATCTATCTATCTATCTATCTATCTATCTATCTATCTATCTATGCAGTGTCTGAGCAGTAGAGGCTGAAGTCTAAATGTCTGTTTGAATACTCCTCTGTCTAAAGTGTCCTGTACTGAATCAGAGCAAAAGATTATTTATGATTTTGTTAAGATGTGCTTATTTTGTTCCAATAGATCGACATGCACATTGTGTCTCCAGCATCTAAATCAATCTGCATGTGGGTCCAACAGCTGCCTAACTGATGCCTTAATCCAGTCTGTAAGTACTGCAGCACTTTGGAGCGCGCCCAAAGCAAACACAGCACAACGGTGACCAAAGAGCTGCCTCTCAAACAGAACAGAGAGAATCTGACAGAACATCTATGAACTATAGATCAAGTCAGCCTTGTATTCACTTCTGCGCTGCTGACCTTTGACAGCTTCCTCAGCATTGACCCTGTGGGTCATGTTTCTGTGGCACACACACTATTCAACATTTAAAGATTTTTCAGTGTTTTATTATCTAATTTCAGTGTTTTTCTAAGTACTAAGAGGAGAACAGACTTAATTTATTATGATTCCAGTTGTTTTGTTTTGTTTAGTTTTTTTAACACTACTTGTTCTCTTTATTTGGTAACAACATTGGGTTACAAAAAATATTTTTTGGAACTTGTCTATGTTTATTCAACTGATTTAGGATTATTTTGCACCACTGAATCCAAAGATGACATCAATTTTTCGCAATCAAGTCAGTGTTTTAGTGTAATTGTCACAATCTGTGTTTTTCTGTGTATTTATTTCGAGTTTTCTGAGTCTCCGTGTTGTCCTGTCCTCCCTTTGATTGTTCCCAGGTGTGTCTCGTTCCCTGATTAACCCTTGTGTATTTCATGTCACCTGTGTCTCTGTCGGGTCCTTGTCTATCTACCAGTCAGTCGTATGCGTCTAGCTGTTTGTTTCTTGTCCTTTCGTTGCTACCGGCGTTGAGCCCTGGCTTCTGCTCAGCCGTGCCGCCTGGTTTTAGGACTGTTTTTGTGTTTTGGAGTTCTGGATTTTCACCATTAAATCACCGTAATCATCTCACCCTGGGTCTGCTGCGTCTGCCTCACCATTCACACCACCACAGCTTATGACAGTAACCTGATTTAAAGAAATCTGATCTTCTGACTAAATCGATGACATTTTTGTGACATTATCAGTAAATTTCTGTTATTTCTCATCCAAAAAAACTTTTAGGAGGAAAAACATGTTTTTTATTAGTGTATTAATTAAATGTTACAAACTTGGATTTCTGTAAATTAAATAATAGACACTTTTAAGTGTAAGTACATCTGAATTGTATATTGCGTCTTCATTGTGTAAAATTCTCCGTCTCTTTCCTGTCCTGATGGAATCTCTCCTCCTGCTCATCACTCATTGATCTCAGATTCTCAGGAAACCGATCCAGATGTGAGAACAAGTCCTGCATTTTGATGCTCATGTTGCTCCATAGTTCAGAAAGTTGACCTGATTGAGCAAAACCAATGTGATTTTTGGATTCAGTTCATCAACATGACCCTAAAACAGTTGGAAAAACCCCAGACCATTTTTTTGGCTGTTGACCAGTGTAATCTGCCAGGAAAGGGGCAGAGAGAAGCCAGTCGATGTTTCTAACCCTCCACTGGGTTTTTTTTGCCGTCTCCAGCCTGTGGTGCTGGGTTCTAACCACTGACCATACAGTGTCCCATCATTACATTATTTCTGACAGTAGTCTGCTGAGATTTGATGTACAAGAGAAAAATAGTTTCCTATAGGAGTACAAATAGTTTCTGAAACTCCACACTTTTCATCAATTTCCCTGTCAATATGAGGAATATGTATACAGCTATCTGGAGCTGATTACTCAATAGTCATATCGGAGAAGATAGAGAGAAGTGTCTGAGATATTTGAAGTCATTTTCCAATAACTAAATATCTAACATGTTAACCTCAAAAAGGTTTATGTTAACCAATGTGACACCGAGGACACCGGCATCCTCAAGACAGCTTAAAGGTGTTAAAACAAAAATAAGAAATGGGAAATTATAGCACACTTCTTGTATACTATTGTTAATGATTAAACAATGTTTTTCTTTACAGATTGTTAACATGGATTCCATCCATCCTCTCCCACTTACACTCCCTTTACACACCTGAATAGGTCCTCCTGTTTCTAATGCTCTGCAGTGTTGCTGCCTAAATCTGTTTATCAATGTGCCAGGGTTTTTTAACAGGGCAGTTCTGAGTTCATTTTAAATGCAAAGGGAACCAGAAAACATGGCAAAGGTGAAGGAAATCTTCATAGTGAATATTCTCAGACAGAACAAGTAAAAGAAGAGCTGTAGTGGATGGAGGTGCTCAGTGCGACATCATGTCAGCTGGATGAAGAGATTCCTTCCTTTCTGTTTTCAGGTGTTTTGTGACTCGGATCAGATGGCCAAACCTTCTCACAATTCTTCTTTTGATGCAGAGAAGCAGAAGCTCCGTCTCCCTTCCCTATGTCCTAGTGGACACAGGTCCTTAGCTGACCTCGTAATAGGGTTAGGCTGTACTTAGCATTGGCCACATAGGTCATTGCCTAGAATGCCAAATTGTGAAAAGGCGCTGCTGCAACAATTGAAAACACACAAATAGCAACAATGTGCAGAGATGACTGGCGTTGTTTTGTCCTTGTGAGTGAAACAGAAAAATATAAAGAACCAACCAGCCGCCTGCGCTGCTGTTCTTCATCCTGATGGACTTCCCACCGTTGTTCCTGAAGTTACCCAAAACCTAAAGAACCTTAGCAGGCAGGTCTTTCTGTTGTTACAAGCTGTTTCACTCTTTGTGTTTTACTGTTGATTTTATAGATTTTTACTCCATATAAAGTACGTTATTGTTTATAGTTTGTATCATCTTGTTGCCCAAGCAACCAAAAGTTTTATTTTAAACATTATTTCACATGTATTTAGTCAGGTGTGAACAAGAAGCGAGTCTCTGCTTAGTTTTTCAGTCAGTTAACTTCCTTTGACCTTCCTCCTTTTTCACAGAAATAAGTCTGTTAGAGGGGAACACATGGGAACACCGTGTCCCTGATTTAAATGTTAAAGTTTTTCACCTTTTCACCCATCTGAAATGTGTTTCACAAAATAATTTGACTGTTTGTCATGTTCCAATTGGAAACAATAAATGATAAAACAAAATTAAATGAAAAAAAGAGCTTTTCCTCAGAAAATATTTGCGGATTAAGTTATTGAACCATGTCTTTATTGCTGGAGAAGAACAGAATAGATCTAAATGTTTAGCAGGAATACAAGTTACTTTTATTTAATTTCACTTTTGGATCAATAAAGTATTTCTGAATTTGAATTGAACCTAATTGAATCTCCTGTTAGGTTCTTTGTGCGTATTGGTCGTAGAACATGTTGTTGCTGTGCTTTTCTTTTATGATAAGGGTTTGATTTGATTTTCCTTGACTGGCTACAGTACCTGCTCTGAAACTACTCTTTTAATTTGCAGACTAGGCTTAAAACGTCCCCAACGGACAAAGCTTATGGTCAGACCGGTATCCAGGTCATCCAGAACTGGTTCTGTAGTTTTGCTGCTAGAGGATGTAGATCCTACATTCACTGCAGTTACTACTGATATTGAATTCCAGTTGTTTTCACTGGAAGATACTGTTTTCACAGTATCTTCATCTTCACTTTGTCTGTAGAGTTAGAACTGCTTGCTGCCTTGAGCCGGATTCTGATTTACCAGTTCTCCCTGTGTATGCTTGGATTCCCTCCACCCTCTTCCCACATGCAGGTCTTTGGTCATTCTAAATGACCCTGACATGTGAGTGTGTGCATGTCCTGTGTTAATGTGTTGATCCTGTCGATATGTCCAAGGTGTACCACACTTTCCACCCAATGCCGTATGAAGATGGCACCGGCCCCCTGTGACCTGTAAGAATAGATGTGTAGGAAATTGATGGAAGAGTGAAAGGCTTGAAAAAAAAAAACCTAATTATAGCACTGAGCCAACCAACAGGCACTCATGGAAAAAAAAACACAGAATAACTCTTCTGAGCTGCTGCTGGCCAGACAAAATAAAACACACACATACACAACCCACAAAATCTGTTTCAGTATGCAAAAATACCAATGTTTGTGTTCCTCACTACCAGTTGTTAATTTAACATTTGATCTGTGATGAGATTTTTTTCTGCACTTTGTAACACCTACAATAGACACTGCTAGAGAAGATTGACATGAAACATAAAATGCAGGTCTCATCATGTGAACTGGCAGGCTGCAGGAGAAGCATCGGCAAGGAGGACAGAGGGGACAGAAAGATGGTGGAAGGTGGACAGAGATACGGATCGACTGCAGCACTGTGTTCCCTGCCAACACTACTGAGCAGAGAAATGTCCTACTGGGTAATTACATGAGCATCTTTAGCACACACCGGCACACACTCACAACACTGACCTGGCTTTTGTGCCTCCCTGTGTTAATAAGTGTTCATAATGAACACAATCCATAGGTCCGCTGGGTTCAGGTCCTCTACAACCTTGCTGTGAGCTACAGCAGCCAGATAGCAGCATGAGGAGACACCATGCTGCAGTGGTGTTACGCTACTGCCCTCACATGGACATCATTGGCATTAATACGCTCCCACAAATCCTCTTTCAATGAACTGCTGAGTAAACAAGAATATAAACATGGTGAGCACCAGAAATGTCCAGACATTCAGTAATTCAATTTAACAGCAAAGGTCAGAAGTTGAGCAACATTTCACAATAAATGTCGCCTTAAGGTACTTTCAAACATTTCCATTCAGTCACAAACATTCTAATTGATCCTAGTTATCAAATAGGACATTAAACTGAGTAGATCATTTAAATCCATCTGTGGAAACCCAGCAAATTGAATCAAGTAATTGATAAAAAATAAAATACATTTTATGCACTATGTACAGTACATAGTGCATAAAATGTATAGATGTATTACATAAAATGTATTTGGACACATAGAAGGTGTGTCCAAAAGTTTGGACACACCTTCTAATTCAATGGGTTTTCTTTATTTTCATGACTATTTACTATAAGGCAAGAAATCCCACTTATTAACCTGACAGGGCAGGTTGACCTATGAAGTGAAAACCATTTCAGGTGACGACCTCTTGAAGCTCATCAAGAAAATGCAGAGTGTGAGCAAAGCAGTAATCACAGCAAAAAGTTGCTACTTTGAAGAAACTAGAATATAAGGGCTATTTTCAGTTGTTTTACACTTTTTTGTTTAGTGCATATTTCCACATGTGTTATTCATAGTTTTGATGCCTTCAGTGTGAATCTACAATGTCAATAGTCATGAAAATAAAGGAAACTCATTGAATTAAAAGGTGTGTCCAAACTTTTGGTCTGTACTGTATATTTGTGATAGAACGTTCAGGTAAAGTGGAGTTCAGTTGACATGTGAAGGTCATTGACTCTGATGGGCCTGCAGTTGAATTTCTCTCAGCAAGGCGGCCTACAAACCTGACTCAGTTCTACTAATCACACGCTCCAGACGATTTGCACATGACTCACCCTGAAGATGCAACAAACAAGATGGAGCTGGGAGCTGCTAAACAAAAGCTACAAGAACGAAAAGTTACACTGCTTACTTCGACTGAAAGCAGTAAATTTGCTATTAAAGTAATATGTTGGCTTTACTTCAGGCTTGGGCCTAAAGTTAATTTTACCTAAATACACTGAAATCTGATTCATTTCAGTGTCATTTAATACAAACAGCATGTTGAGGGGGGTATGCATCTGCCAGGGGAATTGGTGGGGTTCTTTTGCAGGGAGAAGCAGAGAAGAAACCAGTTGCCTACATTAGTAGGACGTTCTGTCTGCGAGAGACCAGATATTCGGCAGTGGAACTGGAGTGTCTGGCTATCAAATGGACAATTGACTCTCTCAGATATTATCTTTTGGGGCGAGAGTTCACTCTTGAGACTGACCATCGGGCACTGAAATGGTTGGAAGCCATGAAAGACACAAACAGTCGCATAACACGATGGTTCCTGTCTCTTCAACCTTATCGATTTAAGATGGGCTACATTCCAGGAAAAGAGAACACAGTTGCAGACTTTTTGTCTCGCTGTGAACCACAGCGAGTCTCCTGAAGGGGAGAGAAGTGTGAGGGATTTACCCCCCTCAACAGGTGTTGTTGTTTTTTGTGCTTCCTGTATTGTTGCTTTGTTTAATATTTTGTTTTGATCATCCTCTCTTTCCTTTGAAGTCATGTGTTGCCATGGAGGCGCACCCATGAGCAGTGATGCCTAGGACCTGGTGTTTCCAATTTACCTTACTGGGAAGGTCCATTGTTTGAGAAGGAAGAGAGATGTTTGTTTTATTTTTTGTTTGGTCCCAGCTTATTTTTGTTTTTGTTAAATTGTTAGTTGTAATTCTGTGAATATTTGTTTAGGAATATTGTTTAGCACAAATGTTTGTTCTTTCGTTTACCTGGAAATGTAATTGTTGTCTCCGCCCCTTAATCAGTCCTGGCCATGCTTTAAAAGCCAGGTGGTTTGAATCAGAGGGGTGGCTCCCTCTTGTTTGGAATGTTTGTCAGTTTGAAAATGGTCATGTAATGTGCAAAGAACTGATAAAGAAAAGATTTAGAGCTCTATAATGGCTGGACTTTGTCTGATTTCGGATCGCAAACCAACACAGCATCAAACCCAATGTTTGTGACTTTAATCCTTTATTGTTTAAACTTAAACAATGAAACTGAAACACATACTGTACATCCTCATACAATTAGGTAACACACACACACAAAATTTACAAATGTAATAAAACTAAAAAGTTGTGAAAGTCGCAGTCGGATGTAAACAGTAAATTTCCTTGGTTTTCGTCCCTTCGGTCTACGAGGCACAGAAAATATCTGCAAATATTAAGGGGCGAATTCATTCTGACTGAAAAAGAAAACATGGTTGGATCAGCAGATTAGCTCCAGACAGGTCAAGTTTGATGATTTTTACAGTGGACAAGGTGTGTAGACAATCACACCTACAGATTGTCCAGAGTGGTCACCCTGGAGCTCTGTCCAGAACCCGTCCCAACCTTAAAGGTTAACGGTGTAGCCGGACAGCCATCCTGCAGTCGAGCCATTCCAGCTTTGTGAATGCGCCTTTATGAATAGAAAGCATCTCCTTTCTGTAAAGGTGTGATTTATATGAGCAGAATTGACTAATAAATGTAGCAGCATGTTGGCCTGGTCCAACACATGACTCCTCTATTAGGAATAAGCTTCCACATTCCCCACTCAGCACAGAGCCTTCTCTGAAACGCTGTCTGTCTTTAAATGCCAGCTGAACTCTCTGCTGTTCAAACAAATATTTCCACTTGGATTAATCAACACATTCCATCATTTTATGCTCTAAATGTTTTTGTTTGGTTTTCTATGTTTTGTTACATTGGTTTTATTTTTAGTGAGGTGGCCTTGTGTGCCCTGGAAAGAGACTTTAAAAAAATATGTAGTAATTATTATGAGATGCTATTAGAAGCAGGAATCGTTACCATGGTTATTTGGGCGTGGTGTCAGCCTTCCGGGTTCTTATACTAATTTACACATGTATTTATGACAGGCGGTCCAATCAGGATCAGCAGCTGCGCTTTATTTCACACAAATTGGGATTTGTGCGCAGCTGCATGATTAAGAACCACACTTTTTAAAAATGTGTTCCTACACCAACTTTTAGCAGGAGAGCTGTGCATTCTTTTTCTACAGAAGGGCCCTGATGCTGTCAGGGGGATTCCTATCATCACATCCAGAAATGGTAAGAAGATGAGGCTGAAGAACCACATCTCCCACAATGCATTCAAAAAATGCTGTTTATCCACAGCAGTCATCATAGGATCTCTTAGTTGCTCACTGATAAACTCTGCAGACTTCATACATGACATCAGGCGACAACGTTCAAGGGATCCTCGGCTTTATTAAAGCAAGCGAAAGAAGTGCATGAAAATTTAGACACAGGTTGGACTTTATAAGAAGAGTTGTGAACGGCTGTAGGGCAGGCTCTGATGCTTCAGGCCATGCCTGTTAACCTCTCACTTACTTCCCAAAGCTTCTTTGCCAGGCCATCATCTCGCCCGTTAGCTCCAACTTGTTGCAGCGCACAGTTGGAGAAGTATCTGCCACTGAGCGGCTCGATGCCCTCCTGGAGGGCGCAGTACAGGGTGGTCTGACATCCTCCGCTGGGGTCCAGGAGGAACAGCTTGGCTAAGGGCATCATGAGGAGCTGCAGCCACTGGCTCAGATTACAGCACAGTTCTGTGTAGATTACTCCTGCAGTGGTCAGAGGTAATCCAAAAAAGCTTCACTGTAAACGGCCTTACTGAACATTTAAAGAATTAAATGACATCATAAAACTCCAGCAAACCTTTACAGAAGCAGCAAGAGATGCAGTCACTGACCTGGGTGCAGGGTGTAACAGGTAACATCAGTGCCTTCCAGCCGGTTGGCCAACTCCCTGGTGAAGAGCACATTACAGAGTTTGCTGTTACAGTAGGCCTGAAGGCTGGACCAGGCAGACTGGGGGGGCACCGCGTCTGTCTGTGGAGCCAGCAGCTGGAAGTCGATGCTCCCGAAGCGGTGGAGGAGAGCAGACACGGTGATGACTCGGCTGGGGCCGCAGCGCCAGAGCCGCTCCAGCAGGAGGTTGGTCAGCAGGAAGTGACCCAGGTGGTTGACCCCAAAGGCCAGGTCGAAGCCCTCCTCAGTGCAGCCAGGACTTATAACACCTGAAACACAGAACCAATCACGAGTTATTTTTAGCTTCTTTTATTTCTGTTTTCATGCAACACACAGTATAAAAGTACTAACTGGGAAGCGACTGGTTGGTCAAACATCACCTGCATTGTTGATGAGGATGTCCAGTCTAGGTTCAGTCTTAAGAAAGGTTTCAGCAAAACTGCGAACTGACTTTAAGCTTGCCAGATCAAGCTGCATGAACACCACCTGGGGGTTGCCGCTCTCCTGAAGCACAAAGCATTAAGTATGGCTGCAGCAGGAGGAAAATAAAACAGCATTCTCAGTTTATATTTCTACTAGTTAGGGCCTGCCATACCCATGCATCGCTATGGCAGGCACACCTAATGTTCTACACCTCAAAATAACTGCTGCTTCCTACTACAGTTAATGCGACACGTACCGCTGCGTGCCCCCTCACTATATATATCAACACATGCGGCTCGATCTCGTGAGGGGAGCTATTAGTTTTGTTGGCATTTCGAGTAACTGTGGCGACATAATTAACAAAAAACGAGCCAAATTCAACTCAAAACAGAAGACTGACACAAAACAGTGTCAGTTAAACTCAAAATAGACAGAATTTAGTCTGCCCCTCTGAGCTGCTCTTTAGAACCACAATGATTGCAGAATGTCAGAACTACAGACATGGTGGAATATTCAATTCTACTTCTTTTGTGTTTTATTTACCGTTGTCATAGCAACTGAACTAACGGGAGGAAAAAGAGCGACGGCGGTTCTAGTTAGCTGAGGTATAAAGCTACTGTACAGGAGCTGTTGCGTTCTGTTTTTATGTACAGATTGCTTAATATGCTGTCAGTTATCAGCTATGAAAGAAACGGTTCTGAACGTTGTTATTTAGATCATTTTTACGTCATGAGTTGAATCTGTTTAGCTATTTTGTGTCTGTGAACATGTTGGTGTATTAAAAAAAATACAAATAGATTGTATATTCTTTATGCAATAGCATATGGGGTAACAAATGGGGGTCATTCTTAGACTTAAGTGTGTGGTAAGCTGTACCTCTGTATTAAAGGATCTAAAACTGTTTATTACAGGAATAAGTATATTGTATAGAATGACAAAGAAAATAACATGGACACAATGATTATTTTGACGAAAGATCAGATCTGGTGCTGTTTGGAAATGTTTAATAAATGTTAAACCAGAACAGATTCCAGGAGGATTAGTGAAGCACAGATTTGTTTCATCATTCCTACCTGTTCTTTACTTTTTACAGGAAAATCAACATCTGTTACACATTGACACCAGTCCTGGTGTGTGTAACAAATGCTACAATCACAATCTTTAATATGGTTTCTGGAGATGTTGGCATCAGGGCCGCTGGCCCAAGCCTCCATGGGGGTAAAGCAGAATTTTATTTTGGGGCCGTCTATATCTGCTATTAATTATTACTGCAAATCAACAGACGACTAGATAATTCGAACAACTGCTATAAACTCATTGCATCTCTGACTAGTGCTGTTTATGTTATATCTTATATGCATATCATCTAGTGGAGACAAAAGCTACAAAAGACTAGTATGCTCTGGACTTAAGATGGACACATGTACACATATTCATGACATGCTTTCATTAAAGTAATAAATGTAATTCCAGTACCGAAAAATTAACTTTATACCAGGTGAGTCTATCTAACCTGAGAATGTGAATCTGTACTGGGCTGATTCTGTGCCTTCAAATCATTTTAACAATGCTCCTGTAGAAGATTCATAACTTATAACTTATAAGTCTGAAACAGGAACAGGTCTGAAAAACAGTCAGTGTGCTACACTCAAGAGAGATTCATTTGATGCATCAAAGAGTGATGTCATCACTGCTGATGTCATTGTTACCAGTAGAACTGAACATTCTAATGGTGCATTCACATCAAACACGTTTTGAGCATCAGGTGAGTCTGGTTTATATTCAAAGTCTATGTAGAGTGTTGGATGTGTTAGATGTGTCAAACACTCCAAACGGTTCAAATCGCGCCGCGCTAGACGCTGGAAGCGCCGCAATAGCCCTCGACGCTCCTCCACATAGACTTTGAATATAAACCAGACGTGCCTGACGCTCAAAACACATTTGGTGTGAACGCACCATCATATGTCCAGTGTCACTTTAGGTCAGTGCTTCTCAATTCCAGTCTTTAAACCTCCTGCTCTGCATGTTTTAGATGTGTCTCTATTTCAGAACAGCTGATCCAAATGATTGCATGATCTCTTCTGCAGTCATCAAGTACTGCAGAAGCCTGTTAATCAACCTCTGATTCAATCCAGGTGTGTGGCAGAAGGGGAACAACTAAAACATGCAGAGCAGGGGGCCTGAGGACCGGAATGGAGAAACACTGCATTAGTTCCATCATATTAGGACCAAAGTCCAGTCCTAATATGATGGACTCATTACTTTGGGTCAGGGGTAACATTTAGAGGTAAGGTGCTAATTAAGTTTTAGTTAATGATAGGGTTAGGAATATTGGGATTAGGGTTAGGCAAAAACGCAGCTACTATAAAATGAAGGAAATCAATGCAAAGTTCTAATGTGGGTCGAAATAGTTTTGACAAACCTGTACAGCATTTTGTTTTCTAAATCATTATAAACAATGATGGTATAATGTTAGGTTGTATTTCTGCCAATTGTGTAGCTGCAGTACATTAGTAGTCTAATGTGTTGAATGTGCTGAGACACATTCAACACATTAAAAACCAATCAGAACCAAAAGTTTGTCTTTTGGTTCTGATTGGTTGTTTCTGGACAGCAGCAGAACCAGAGGACTTTTCACAGATTCTCTGTTTCATATTCTACTGTCAGACACTTTTAACAAATATTCATCCATCCATCATCTAACACACTTATCCTTGCACACACACATTCACACTTTAGGGCAATTTAGAGAGATCAATTAATCAATTAATTTTTGATCAATTTTAACTGATCAGTTTTTATATAGGAAAGATTTAATAATGTTTCTTATGCTGTTTTGAACTCTGAAACTGATCTTGTTTTTTCTCCATTGATTTTGGAGTCAGGAATTTTATTTGTGTTGAGGCCCGTGTTTGTTTTTGTTTCCTAAATTTGTGTAAAGCCTCAAATTTCAGAATAATGCCCAGTTTCAGCAAAACCTGGGTTTAGATAGTGACCTAGTTTAGTACCACCTGGGTGTGGGTCGGCGTAAAGGTCGAGCCGGGCACAGATTGGCCTTCATACCAATGCCAACATGAAGGCCCTCCATGCAACCAGTGGAGGTTGGTCGCATGGACGTCTGTCTTCCCTCAGACCTCCATGTTTGTGTGGAGGTTTGGTTTTGCCTGGACTCCTCTGGTTGCAACCTGGGAGTGGGTCGGCACAAAGGCCGAGCCAGGCTATGCATGGAGACCCCTTGTTGATTGAAAGTCTGTCTTTCCTCAGACCTCCCTGGTTGATTGAAGGTCTGTCTTTCCTCAGACCTCCCTGATTGATTGGAGGTCTGTCTTTCCTCAGACCTCCCTGGTTGATTGAAGGTCTGTCTTTCCTCAGACCTCCCTGATTGATTGAAGGTCTGTCTTTGCTTGGACTCCTCTGTTTGCAGGGAGCCTTCTGTCTGCAGGGGGGTCTCTGGTTGGGTGGAGACTCTAAGATGGTTATTTTCCAGAGCAAGTTTCAACTTCACCTTCAGGTCTGCAACCTGACCCTGCAGAGCTTTCATTGTTTCTTCCTGTGCTTTGAATTTGGAAGCTTGCTCAGTGTGACTTTTGAGCTGCTCTTCATATTTAAGCCTCACTCTGTACTCTTCTACCATGACTTCTATCAGACCTTTGTTGCGGGAGGCGTATTTTTCAGCCTCCCTCTTGAAATACTCCAGCTGTTGAAGAATGGTCTTGTCATCTGTAACTTTAGAAGAGCAAGAAACCTTTGCTGCATCTTTCATCTCTGGCACGTTTCTTCCACGTTCACGTTGGACTCGCAGGTGATGTTCTTTTACTACCATTTTTTGCAGTTTCTCAATCTCCTCCTGCTGTAATTTGACTTCAGCCTGACACGCAATCCTTCGGTCTCTTTCCTCATGGAGATCAAAAATCTTACTCTGCAACTCATTTTTAAGATCGTCTACCTGCTTTGTCAGATCAATGACGTGTTGGCTTGTCTCTTCCACGACTTCCACTGAGGGGGTAATCTCGAAGCCAGCAGAGGGAGTTGTTTCCTGCTTGACTATCAATGATGTTGGACTCTCAGAGTCGCCGGAAGGACCCGATTCCCCCTGGATCTCTGCTGATTCATCTTCCGGTTTAATGGGGCTGTCTATGTCTTCTTCAAAAGAAATGACAGCGTCGTAGTCGACTTGGATGTTGAGGTCCATAATGTCGACCCATGAAAGCTCAGCTGGAAAAGCTTCATGTTCACAAGCAATCTGTTGTTGCTTCATGTCGATGTTCTGGTAAATTCTTGCTTCTCTGAAAGGCTTGTAATATCTGGAATCGATATCCCGCTAGTTTCGATTAATTTCGAACGTGCTCTGAAGAGTGATCTGTCGTGATAGAACTGAGGAACAGGTCTGAGAAAACTCTGTCTGTGAGCTACATTCAAGAGAGAGATTCCTTTGTGGTATCATAGAGTGACGTCATAACCGCTGATGTCATTGATACCATTGGAACTGAACATTCTGACACACTGTGTAACCACTATTACACATGGGATTATTGTGGCCCTTTAAAATGAAGCTTACTGAAAATTTGAAAATAAAAGCCTCTATAATCCTCTCAAGTTAGTGCACTGTCTAAGGCAGTGCACTAATATTAGCCTTTACCATAAAATAAAAATCCCCCAGGTTAGTGCACTGCCTTGTGCAATATTCCTCCGCTAGAGTAAGAAACAGAGTGAATTTCTGACCCCAAAACAGTTTTAACTCACCCTCACGCCCACAAATATGGCTCTATTGGTATTATAGTCGGTCATGATGACACCATCTCTATCTCATCGCTGCTATTACTGTGAGTGAGGTACAGATATGAATCTACTACTATCAAAGACGTGAAATAGCTCTCTCGCACCCTCCAATGGTTTTTGAATAAGTCTCACGGTTCCTGAACAGGAAGGAGTTGTTCAGACTGCTTTTTCCAGAAAAACTGACTGTGTCTCACAAAGATAGAATTCTTTCTCCACCTTTCTGTCTCATACACATAACATTTGGCTGAGGGAAGAGCTGCCCTTTAGAACTACAATGATGGCTGAAGGTTAGAACTACATTAATGGCGTAACACTGAATTACTAGAGAGGAGGGCTAAGTTTGCAGTTAAGAACTACAATGATGGTGGAACTCTGAGTTACTACAGAAGGAGGTTGAGCAGAATGTTAGAACTACAAACATGGCAGAATGTTTTGGGCATTTTATAACTGATTTAACCCAACCATTGTTACTCATAGGAATAGTGTAGCCATTTAAAATAAAGCTTACTGGAAATTTCAAAAATAAAGCAAGGCAAGTGAATTAAAACATTAGTACAAACTTTAGAACAAGCATTAGCATTTCACTGCCCCCATTAGCATTAGCCTTTTCCCTAAAAAAAAAGCTTTTAGCTTTTAGTTATTTATTAGCAACGCTTAGTACACTGAATGGAGTAAGTCAATGTAAGACAACATGCTAGTGATGCCCCACATGCTACTGACAACATTTAGGCTAATGTTAGAAATATGGCTCATTTTAACTTGTACACTAATTTCAACATACTGAATGGCATAAGTCCATGTTACTCAACATGCTTGTGACTCTCCACATGCTACTGAGTACATTGCAGCTTACTTTAGCATTGATGCTCATTTGTAGCATCAGAACGCTGGGTTCCAACCAACGGGCACACTTTTGGCAGGCCCTGTTTAAATTTCTTCCGAAATTTTCTAGTTTTAGTTCTGCTATTTGTTTTCCGCTCTGTGCTGAGGCTCATCTTAAATCACTGATTGATTCATGACTTTTCTAAAATATGGAGAAATAAAATGAGTCAGGGTTGCACTCCTCGATCCACAACTTCTGCTTATCTTAGGTCAGATCACAAAGGTTGATGGCTGATTACCGATGTTTAAAAAGGCTGACTTGTCGATTCCAAATTTGGACGATACCACTTTGTTTCGTCTGAAATGTCTCTAAATATAGCAAGAAAGTTACTGATTGGAAACAGTGCGGTGACTATTAACTGCAAGCATTCAGGGTACAAGAAGCCTTACTGCCTGCAACAAAGAGTTTGGTGTTGCAGTAGTGTGACGCAATTTTAGGCGTCAGGTTCAACGCCGCCTGTCCAGTGAGATGCTAGATGGCGGTGGAAACGCTCTCCTGGATACTCTAGATCATAAAATAGAGTACCGACCCCACCAACCCATGCTATACCACTTAGTGGAAATTAACTATTACATTCTGTGAAGTAAAAGCCCTGGCACGAAAGCAATCCAGTTTTGGACAGCGGATCTGAATGGTCGGGTCTCTGTGTGTCAAGCTGACTGGGTCTTACTGAGCGGATATCAAACGCTGCAGCCTCAGCCTTCTCCTTGTTGCGACAGGCCAGGATCACTCGAGCTCCTCTCTTTGCCAGTTCCAGGGCGGTACTTTTCCCAATGCCAGTGTTGCTTCCTAGACAGTAAAACCAATTCACAAACATATCAAACTCAACATCTGATACAGCAATGCTTCATCGGACTGCTAGCCAAAGGCAAGACCCAAGATCCTTTTAGAGAATCCTTTCCATCCATAGCATACTCACATTTACTGCACATTTTAAATTAAAAAGTTCTGAAATTGATCCATTAATATTACAACCTTAATCTAGTATGGGGAGTAGTAATACTCCTGCACCTACTATGAACTGTGATCTGGGTTGTGAAGAGAATCTTTTTGTGAGATTCTTTGACGAGAATCAATGATTAAAAAGTGTTCTATTATCAACAGGACCTTTCTAAAACAAATTCCATTAGCAGGGATATACAAGTTATTTTGGTTTGTTCATGGTTCAAATATGTCAGAGTCGAGTCCAAACAGAGATGAGAACTACAATAGCTGCTAGTCATTCCACCTCTCCATCATTTCCTGCCTTTCAGGTCTGGTTATTTCATGCCCAACATTTTCACGTTTTATTAAACTGCTGCAGGGTGTTTGGTAAATCCAACCACTCACAGATTCTTCTTAAACTGCAGAGTGGATGTTTTCTACCCACACTGAATATATTGTGGTTTATTTCTCCTTGTCTAAATCTACACCGAAATATTTACAGACACAGGGCCACTTACAGGTATGAAAATGGAAGTAGAAGGGAGGAAATGGCTTCAACACTTCGAATGGAGAAACTGACCTCAAGTCACCAAAATGAAATAAATGAGGAGCAGGAAGATTTGCTAGAAATTTGGGACATAAGGATTCTACCAGAAGTAGTTACACTTTCATAGAAAAATAGACTTTATATTAAAATGACAGAGCTGTATGTTGTACCAGACCTTCAGCTGTAGGCGGTTTTTCAATGTGAATCAAGCAAAACAAAAAAATATCTACAGTGCATTTATGGTTGTTGTTGTTTTTACTGTAAACAGCCAATGAAACACTTTTTATTATTATTTTGTAATATAGTTCATGCTCATGATCCCTCAGAGTCTCATTCATGAGATTTCCTGATCTTTTCCTTGATCCATTTTAAAGTAATCAAATGCTTAGTCTAACTGGACTAAGCTGCACCTATCTTGAAAACTAACATATTTAATTTTCTTTTTATTGATCACTAACCCAAAGTGAAAAGAAAGTGTTATAAATGTTGCTCTATCGGGACAATGTTATTTGTAGATCTTTAAACTGCACTGTATTTTACTTATAAGCAGCCTGGCAGTCTCACAGCTTAGGTTCAAATTTAAAACTGAATTGCTTTTATTGGATAATTAATGACCCTACAAGAGACGACCTATTTTCATCATCTGATTCTGCTTCTAAATATGTAACAAAAACTAAGTTGTTGCACATAATTACACTGAATTATATCACTACTTCGTGTTATCTATAACTCCATGTTACATTCTATTTCCCTTATTGGACCAGTTTTTTTTCCTTATAAAATGACAGACTAATAAACCACATAAACTAGAAGTGGCCTCCAGTAGGAATGAAATCACACAGCATGTCCTACAGTGGACTATGTATAAAATATGGAAATGACTTTAAATCGGTTGTCATAACGTAAGAATTTTCTTGCGCCGTTTTATCCGACTTTTCGGGTAGAAAAAGACCAAAACTGCAGAGGAATTTCTCCTGAAGCCGACGGAACCGGAGATGGACTTAAGTTTCTCGTTTTGTTCTTTTTCAGAAGTTTTTTTTTTGCATGTGGTTTAAATAAACAATGGCGTCCGTTTACCTGTTACCACAACAGTCTTCCCCTGCAGCCTAGCGGGACTCAAGAATCTGGTTCCTTTGAACAGACCGTAGAAAACCAGAACATAGACCCAAACAGATGCTGCTACCACGTACAAATACATGCTGCTGTCTCGAGTCTGTGTTGGCCTCTCTGTCTTCTTCTTTTCTACACATTTGACTCAGGTCTTATGACTGTTGGGCAAATTACTGCCATCTTGTGGCCAACTAATATACCACTTTGCCAAGTACTCCATGTAGTCCAGGTGATTTTTTTCAGGTCGTATTTGGTGCTCCTGAAGAGAAAGGGTTTAGAACTGTGAGGCTGGCGGTGTTTTGTGGGAGTGTGCGACCATCCTACCATAAATCTTGCAACAAATAGATGCAGTTCTTTTTATTCATGAAGATGTTAATTTTAGTGACTAAATAGTCATATGTTATAGAATTGTATTCAGAAAATCTGAATACCATGATAAAGTTTTTATTTTAAAAAAATGTCTGATTTCAACCTATTATTTCTCGTAATTTTAATGACTAAGTTTCACAGATAAATAAAACTCACAATTAAGTGTCTCAGATAATTGGAGTAATAAGATAAACAAAAAGGATATTTTAAAGCGAAATGTCAGGCTTCTGAAAAATATGCTGTACCAGTAGTACAGACTACTAATTAGAGCTCCTTTTGCTTTAATTACTGTATCAATGGGGATGGAGGCAATCAGCCTGTGGTTCTGCTAAGGTGTAATGGAAGCCCAGGTTGAGCTGACGCCTGCCTTCAGGTCTGACTCCAGCCTCAGTCCATAAATGGATTTTATCATCCTGCTCCTCCATAGCAGGATGATTCATGCCAAAGGAGCCTCAACCAAACAGTGCATATTAACAATCTGCTTCCAAATAAGGCATTGATCATCTCTGCTCTCCTGTTAGTTCCCTTTTCCCCCTAAACTTTCACCTACCATCTACCTCCAACATATCAGTGATCTTTAATTTCAGTTACAAGTTTTACACCATTTCAAGTTCAATGTCAAAATCACTTTTATAACTTCTTTAGGTTCTCTGATTTAGCATTCATTTATAATTTTATGATAACCATAACTTATTAGTTACTCTTATTATAATCTTAGTGTGAGTTATTACAGACGTTTTCTGAAAAGAAACCAAGAATAATACATGATTATACATGGATTATACTCACAAATGTAAGTGTAAGTATTATTATAAGCAAACCAATATTAATAGAAGTATTTTACTTTGAATCTTATTCAATTACTCAAAATGTTTAGATTTCATTCTTTAAAACTTTCATGCTTTGAAATAAGGAATAGTCTCAACTATTCTTATACATCTTACTTCCTCTTTTTCCAGGAAACCTGCTCTTTCTATTTCATGACTCTTTCTCTGTCTGACTATGATTTCTTATGATTAGATAGAAAAAAGAAGTAGACTTAAAGCAAAGTCTGCAGGAGACAAAAGCAACACACACAGGACCAGATTTATTTTATTGAAGTTTAAGTCTACTGTTGGGCCTGGACGTCACTTGTGTGATTCATTTTAAAGATAACGTTATTTATTGTTACTGTTAAACTAAAATCTCCAGCATGGGGAAGTGGGATGAGCTCAGGTTTTCTTGACAGGGTTTCAATAGCTGCAGGACATGACCATCAAAATGGCCACAAATAAAGGCTTAAAATATTCACTCTTTGTATAAGCTGCACTTTCTGAAATGAGTGACAAAAAATATTGACATTTTTCGCAAAGGTCAAATTGTTTGAAATGTTCTTTGAAAATATTTTTATTTTTCTAGTTTAGATTTTCTGAACTTGATTTGATGTTATTCCAGCCCCGAAGTTGGTACTGACATATATTTCATCTCAGACCTTGACTGGTTCCTGTGGGTCAAACCTCACCAGAAAGCTGTGATAATTTAAATGAAGCTGTTTAACAAGGGCCCAGTGTTATTAGTCTACAATGTAATTAAACAAATGATGTCCAAGTAGCCATTTGCACTTAGTGAATAAAGGTTTCACTGACTAAACATTTAAAAAACTGGGAGGGACCATGGTGAGGGGGAAGGGTTTATTCTAGATTTGCTTTTAAACCTGTCTTTACAAAACATTAGATACTTTGTGAAAAGTCCCCTCCAATAGTTCCACTGCCACCATGGAAAACTGATTGCCGCTCACACTAAACACTGTATAGCACTGGTTTTAGCTGTTTTTAAGTGAAGTTTATGGCCCTTAATGCAGCATCGTCTGTTTTATGGGCTTACAAACACATTCCTACTGGGAATAGCAGCTTAGTCATAACCAAACCTTCTGGTTCCACTGGTCTGTTAGTGGAAGATGAGGTGTGTGAGCCGACCTCAGTTCTATCTGAACTCATCATTCCTGATAGAGTTTCACACAAAAACAAAGTACAATTTTGTTCTTTTGCCTGTAATGCTATCATTTCCATTATGTGTGAGCCACCTGAACATTAAGCTAGCACATCCCAGTGTGAACCCTTGTGTGTTGTCCTCCTATGTGAGAGAGTCAAACAGCAATGTGGATCCACTGTCTGAGGAATGAGGAGCTTCAGTTAGGGTTAAATATCACTGCTGTACTTTTCCAGTTAGACGTTCTTCACTACCCGACTGCTAAATCCACACAGTGGCTTGTCTTGGTATATGTCTCCTATATTTTATTTAAATATAAGATAATAATACTCTGCAATTCTGGAAAGTTAGTGAGTCTTGTTATACGATGTCCATTAAAGCAGATTGAAGATTTAAGTAATCTCTGTTATTATTGATAAAACAGAATCTTAAATAATCAGGGGCTATTTATGTCATTTGAAATGTCTACTAAGGTATTTTCTCTTACGTCATCCAGGTAAGAAGCTGACAGTTGGATCCTGTCACCCCACCCATCCTGTTACCCCACCAAACCTGCGAAACCAGAAACCACTCAAGAGAAATCTCCCAACTGGTTATTTTCCACTGGTTATTGTTTTTTTTTTTTTTCCTTCTTTAAAAACATTTTGAACTCACTAGTAAGAAAATCTTCAGTACTAATTCATTAGTCATTACTAAAACAGATGCAATATATTTAAAATGTGAACACAAACAGGTTAGACTTCTGGGTATGAGGAAACGTTATCTGGTTGGTATCTGTACACATTTCACATCTAACCGAGTTACAGAAGAAGAAAGTTTAATCAACGGGTTCACATCTGAAACACATCTGAGCTCTAGTGAAAACTGTTGTATTCAGGTGGCTCAGAAAGACTCTTCAGACTTCCATTACTATACATTTGGTCATGCATCGTAATACTTGCCATCATTTCAGCTTCCATCACTTGATTAGTTTTAGCCACAGTTTTCAGTCAGTTAAATCAAGCGAGGCCATCAAGTTACACCTACTACCAGCTAGCAGAAAACACAAGTCCTTGTCGCGGTTTAAACGGAGGCTTCTCCTTCTGCCTTAGACAAGACCACACAGTCTCTCACTGATCTCCCACAGCTTCTTTGCAGCAGCATCATCCCTGGCTTTAGCAAACAGATCTCTAACGGTGCAGTTGGAGAAGTAGCGTCCACTGAGGGGCTCGATGCCCTCCTGCAGGGCACAGTGGAGGGTGGTCTGGCATCCCTGGACGGTGTTCTTGAAGAAGAAGGTGGTGATGGGTTTGAGGACGATTTGTAGGAACAAGCCAGTGTTCCTACCAAGCTCTGAGCTGATGGCTCCTGCAACAACACAAAGTAGATAAGGTGAAACGATGAATGATGCTTGTCATGCCTGGTTGGTAACCTGTTACACAAATACAGCAGATGAGTGTGTCCCTCCCTGAACTCTCAGTTGTTCTAACATATTTCAATAAGCAAATGTATAATTGTGTATGTGTCAGAAAGTTCTTCATCTGTTTCACTCCTCATCTTGGCTGTTTAGCTGAACGCGAGCAACATTTGTTCTGCTTCTAGATTATAAGATGTCTGTGAAGTAAACATCTTATTGTGAAGTAGACGTCTTATTATCTGCATCACATTTTGCTGATTAACATATTTGTCAGGTCAAATGGAGACTGGAAGATCCTCTGGTGGATCAGAGAGAAGCATGTTGATGTTTTTAGCTGTTTTTGGTGAACAGCACAACAGTGTTGTTCTAAAGTGCTTTATAAATAAAGTTGTATATTTTGAAAATCTTTCCAACAGGAACAGACGGGAGCTGATTGGCTAACATGCACAGTTCAAAAGCCATTTGATTTGTTAAATTGTGCTTGGTTCAAATTTGCTCATGCAGGCAGGATGCCATTTTGCATTTAGAACATTTTGACTGAAAAATGTGGTACAAAGTCTAGAGATGAACTCAAATGAACTGGTGCAACGGAACCCTAAAAGAACTGAAAGTACCTACAAACTGAACCAACACTGTTGAGGCATTTGAGTCACAATCCCTCCATAAAGATGAATGAATGAGTGATAAGACCACTGAGATGACCAACATAACGCTAAAAATGGTTTGACAACCAAACTCAATAACTCATATTTGAGCCTAACACAAAATACAAATAGCATGATTAACTGAGTCATGCATATAGTAACTTAGACAAAAACTCTGATGTATGAAGGAGTTTGGGTCAGTTACTTGAAAGTGACCAAAACAGATAAAAGTTAGCTCCAGTATTCTTAACAGTTTCACTTTAAAACTCTGTGGTCTTCGTTACAGCAGTAGCTCAACTCAGCTTGGCGATGCCGCTGCTCTCTTCTCTACAGATTACTTCTTGATTCATCTGAACGACATCCACTGGGCTTCACTCTGTCCAAACATAAACTGACCTGGGTGGAGAGTGTAGCAGGTGACCTGAGTTCCTCGCAGCCTCTTGGCTAGCTCATGGTTGAAGAGAGCGTTGCACAGCTTGCTGTCGCAGTAGATCTGGAGAAGACGTATGAAGGATGTCCCCAAGCCCAGAGCTTTGTGACTGTTCAGGCAGTCGAAATCTATTTTTCCAAAGTTGTGCGCCATGGACGACACATTGATTATCCTGCTGGGTGCGCACTCCTTCAGACGGTCCAACAACAGGTTGGTCAGCAAGAAATGACCCAGATGGTTGACACCAAACATTAATCCAAATCCATCTTCTGTCTGACCCTGCAGGCAAATACCTGGGGCCAAATACAATGAGAGTATTCATTAGTAAAGATGTCGAGCTAAAAAGAGTTTATCTCATCTGACCTTTCTCAGAGGTTATACATTTTCCACCATTCAGATGAATGAAACAGTCAGGGTTACCTTGACTTCGTAGGTCCAGCATGGAATCCTGTAGGCTAAGATGATTGAAATAACTGTCTACATATCTGCTATCTTAGGTTCTTATCATTTTGACAATGGAGAAAAAAAAACAAGCAAACATAGCAGATGGGAAGTGCTTTCTTGGAACAAAAGTTTAAAGCAATGGAATTTACCTAAAACAAGCCTAAGAATAATCAGTCTTGATATCATGGATGATATATGCGTGGTATGTAGTTGAGCAGTCCTACCTGCGTTATTGATTAGAATGTCCAATCTAGGTTCAGACTTCAAAAAAGACTCGGCAAAACTGCGAATAGACTTGAGACTTCCCAGATCCAGCTGCATGAACACCACCTGGCTACTTCCACTCTCCTGCAACAGGCAAGAACCAGAGAGCAGTCAGTCAGCCTGCTCCAGACTAACAGCTAGTAGTGACAGGTTGATTTTCCACAAAATGTCTCCATTTATTACAAATATAAACATCTCTATTTATTTGTTAGTACCACATCCTTCCACTGTTCCTTCACAAGAAAGAAACCAATAACTGAGTGATAAGACCACTGAGATGACCTCACCCTTCTGATCTCCTCCATAGCAGCTTCTCCTCTCTGCTTACAGCGACAGGCCAGAATCACTCGGGCTCCTCTCCTAGCCAGGTCTATGGCCGTCGTCTTCCCTATGCCAGTGTTGCTGCCTGCAGATGAGAAACAGCAGTGTCAGGCAAAAAGTAAGGCAGGAGAGAAGAGCAGTAGAAAAGAAAAAAGTTGAATTACCAGTGACAATCACAGTTTTCCCATGTAGCTTTGCTTTGCTCGTGCATCTCTTGCCCTTCACCACAATGTGACGGTAAATGTAGGCAACTCCTATAACGACACCGACGACCAGGAGCACAACAGACATGGTTCCTGCCTCTGCGCCTCACAGCACTCTCAGCTATTTTCCGTTTTAACATTCTGTGTCATTCCAGTCAGGCAGCACCCATGATCTGAGTGGGCGGGACTCCAAGCCTCATCATCATCATCATCATCATCACACTGCACCACCCACAGAAAGAAAAGATCATGAAAATTCTCAGAAGACCCAGGTGATCCATGATGACTCAAAATATAGTAATGGGGTAACAAACGTGACTTATCACCTTATTCTTTTTTTTAAAACATAATGTCATGGGAGGTTTATGGTTGGCCAAAGGAAGTTAAGCAGCTACTTCAAAGATTTTGTACGTAATTCCTTTAATCCTTGTTTGGATGACATTTCATCCATATGGAATTGGATTCCTCTGGTTTACCATCAACAGTTCAGATATTTCTCCTGGCAACAGAAAATCTCTTTTGGTTCCAGATATTCATAGCAGAATTTTATATATATATATATATATATATATATATATATATATATATATATATATATATATATATATATATATATATAAACTGTAGAAATCTGATATAGAATCATTCCAAAGAGAATCTCACATCATTCAGTGTAGTGTCAAACATGCATTATGTATTTTTAAAATGAATAAAACAGTCAATAGAAAGACAGATAAATTGATTTATTGTTCTTAACTTGATAGGTGAGCTATTTCAGCAATCAAATTAGCAAAGAGCAATGAAGTTGATAGAAAATAATTCAAATTTTAAACTTTTCTTTAAATGCAACCAAACTGATGGTTTCTGTGTTAGCAATAATCAAAAAGTCATATTCTATGATCAATGGTCAGAGAGCCAATAAATGTTACAATTCCAGCTCATATTGACAACACTTCAGGTTAGGACCTTTACTGTCACGTTAAGGACTCTTGTACATGGAAAGAAAACTAAACATAATCTGCATATTTTACAAGCAGATATTTGACTTTTTATCTATCAGTGGTTAAAATCTTATTGCTTTTGTAAAACTGAAACAAGTGCAAAGTCAACAACCTAATATTGTTACATCTTAACACTCTAAGACGTAAATTACAAAATTAAACTGTGTTTTTTACAAAGAGACACAAATGAACAAAATTCAACAAATTAGAATTACCCAGGTGTGAGTCCAAAGGTGAGACCAATACAGGAACAGGGCTCTTGTTTAGTGTGACACCACCAGCTGCCTGGTGTCTAAAACAGAACCAGTTTGATCAGAGGAATCACAAAGAGCATGATGGGCTAGGGAACTCAGAGGAGGCTGTTCTTCATCCGCAGTTCAGCAAACCCAGGATACAAGTCCCAAAATGTTTAACCCAAACTCTCTGAGCTCTAAGACCTGGTGGAACCACAAAGCCTCATTATGAAACAGAGAACACAGAGGCAATACTTGTAGCAGTTATATCAGTTATCCTTGTCATCACACCACAAGAAGAGAGCAGCACTCTTCTTCCGGTTAATTATTCAGTCACGACAAAATCATCTGTGAACATCCGAATAAGGTAGTGGTTGTGGGGAACAACAGCCAAACTCTTTCCGATAAAGGGCCAACCGCTGCCATTAAAACGTATTCTTTAACATGGAGCGCTTCGGTCAGCTCTTCTCAAAGACCTACAGTCTGACGACGCCAGTTTTCCTTAGAATGCTTTTTACAATTTTTTTAACCATAAAATAACTTAACATTGACTGCATTATTGCAACTAGGATGGAATTGGAAATTTTGACTTTGAAGCTGTATATAATTAGATGGAATTGTTGAAATAGTTATGTATAAAACACATTTCTTTTCCAAAGTGCCTTGAGACATTTGCGAGGTGATGCTCTATGTGTAAAAACACTTTGAAAGCTATAATTTTTTTATAACACTTGTCTGTCATAAGTTCTATAAAAAATTCACGATACATTTAGAGTTGCACTGGAACTGAAAACGTTTTTTAACCTTTATATAGTCTTGTTCATATGCAGTTTAAGTCTAAGGTGTTTAGCAGATATTTCCGTATCCTTTGACGGTTTCTGTCTGCATATGAGATTTGTTATTAAAAAGCTAATAATGTGAACAGCAGCGAGTTAGCTTTAGCGCTCTCAGTTGCTGCTGGGTAGCTACTAGCAGGTGTGGCTACCTTAGTTTTAGCTCTACATCCCCAACACCCAGTTAGTGTTTCTTTTTGCAGCCTTGTTGTTGCTGCCATTTCTAAAATGAACAACCAATCTCCAGGAAGGTGTGAACTAACTCTAAAACAATAAGCTATCACACTCCAACAAAGTTTGTTATTAAAAAATCTTTCTGTATTTACAGGTTTTAACAGACAAGCAGGTACAGACAAAGAGTGCCTATGTACAGAGCAACACATGATGTTAAAATGAGTGCTAAAACATTATGGTATAAACAGATGGACTACAGCAGAGGTACACGATTAGAACAAGTTTTATCACAAACTGCAGGTACTCTACACAGTATCACAAATTGCATGAACTGTACAGTTAAAAACCAAAAAATGGTAAATCTACATGAAATCCAAAGTTCCTCCAGCTGAGAAACACTGAATTATTTACATTTACAGTATGTTTACATATAGTGTGTAAGCCTGTATGATTACATACATTTATAGCTACCTGTGGTGCAAAAGCAGCAAAAGAAATTACAATGCATGGAATTCAATACTAGGAGAAAAAAAAGAAGAAAAAAAAAGGTCACTGCTAAATGGTTCTGACCGACACAGTAAGGTTACATCATACATAACTAATTTATACTGTGGGAAAGAAATGAGCTCAAGTAAATAATCTTTGCCCAAAGTCCTAACGGTCTGAAGTGAAAACAAGGTTACTGTCAGTCATTCTCAAACAGAAGAGATTGTCATTAATACTTCAAGTTCATGCAAATATAAACAATTTGAAATGGAAAAAAATAAAGTATTCCCTGTTGACCATCCTGCTGGTTAGCTTTCTCCTTATAGTGACACAGAAGGTGCAAATAAAAGCAGGTGGTGGGTGGGGGGCTGTGGGGGGGCTATGGGACATTGTTGTAGCGCAGCACGGGCACTTGGTGTAGGGGGGCCAGCTCTGTGTCCGCCTCATCCTGGCTGGAGGGGCTGCTCACCATAGCGGTGCTGGGTGGGGGGCGTGGGGGTGTGGAGGTGGAGGCAGGAGCAGAGCTCTGGCTGCTGCTGCTGGTGGTGGTGCAGCCAGCAGGGGGCGCCGCGGGCGGCTCCTCGTCAGCAAACTCAGTGATGCTGAAGACGAACTGCAGGCAGCCCAGCTTGATGTAGCTGCCGTGGTGGAGCAGGGCGGTGCCCTCCCAGCCGGCGCCGCTGCCGCCGATCAGGCTGGAGCCGCTCACCTTGCAGCTGCACGCCGCCACGCCGCCCTGCGGCTGGCTGCTCATCACGTCGCCCACCGGCATCACACTCACGACCCTGTCCTCCTCCCTCTTCTTGCTACGACCTGCACACATCACATGACACACAGCAGGTCTGACAGGCTGCAGGAACGCGTCGTCATGGTGACCAGCAGAGCAGAAACACTACGCATGTTCTACGTTAAAAACCAGTCAACAGGTTTCTTCTTCTGTTGTTCTGCTGGAAAAAAAAAAAAAGCAGCAGAGCACAAAATCTGAACCGTTTCAGTTTCACTTCTTTTACTACATGGAGGTTTTAGAAGCATTTTTATTCCAACCAAAGAAAATAAAAAGTGGAATATCGACTTGTCATTGGAAAAAGATTTTTCCAAACTGCAAAAAACCTTTAATAAAATGTAACAAATACCCATTTTACCTTCATCAGTTGTCTAATGTCCTACTTTTCCAGCAGATGTTTACTACCAATGATTAATCCACATATTAGAACGATCATAAATACAGTTTGTAACTTTTTGCCATCTGAGTTCCAAAGTGCTAAAGAGGAATGAACTGGAACTGAACTCAAACATCCTGGCTCTGTTCCCATTTCACTGGAAAGAAAAAGCTTCATGTTACTGAATATGCAGAACATACATTGGATTGTTTTGGGGATAAATAGATCAAATTTAATCTGACAAAGAGTGTGTTTTCTAAAGAGGGAACTTAAGGCAACAAGTAAGATGAAAACAAACCCCAGCCTGTCTGAACTCTGGTCCAGACAGCACAAGTCAATCCAGATCCAGACCAAAACGATGGGTTTGACAAAGAAAAACAAGGACTACTGTAGAATTTGTGTATTTAATGCAAAACGTGGCAAAAGTTTAAAGTGGCGATGTTCTGTTGCTTGTTGCTTGTAACCCTGGCTGTTCTGTGGCCCACTCAGCTGGCCCGGGTCAGAGCAGCAGAACACTGCTTCAGTTCTGAAGCTGCTCGGTTAGGAAAGGTGAAGCAAAGAGAACTGAACAATCAAGTAGGTCTGGACAATATGGCTGAAAAATGCATCAGTATATAAGCGTCTCATATTAATATCGTTAATTATTGATTAGTTTTGTGTTTATGACATCTGAAATGTGTCAGTCTGGTGACATGATCGTTCCTCTTATTCAGTTTCCACTCCACGCCGTTATATTTTTATTTTAAGTCGTTTTGAGGCACGCTGGAAAAACATGAAACTGCTTCTACTCATCAGGTTGTTGCTATGGGAACCCAGGAGTGAGTTAGCTGATGATTACCTTGCTATAAGAGGTTGAGCGGCTAAAGTCTTTCCTCTGCCTAAATCTAGGCCTGTCGCGATGAACAATAAATCAATTAATCACACGATAAATGAAAGTTATCGACCTAATTTTAGTTTATCGACTTTATCGTTTCTTCCGGCCTTTTTCTCTTTCTACTGATGACACTGGATGAAAAAAGGCTCAACTATGGTGCTCTCCACTGACCCTTCCCTTCCTCATTACCTTATCGCCCAGTTCACACTACACAATTTTAGAATTGTTGGCTGATCGTCACCCATTTTCAAAACCCAAGAGATCACAAACTAGCAGACAAAAAAACCGCAGGTGTAACGGGTTCGATTGGGTTCCACCGTGATGTGTGTCCAGCCACACAGCCAGAGCAACACACCACACACAAACCGATTTCTCTCACCGACATTCACATTTCAGACAGAAAACCCCGTAAAGGCCACTATATCACACGTGAATTTTATTGTAAACAAACACAGCTGATGACGTAGAAGCAATAGCAATAGTTTGTGAGCTTATTTTAAGCGATAAAAGATGTAACAAATAGAAAGGGCGTTGGATAAAAGAGTGGAGGACGGAGCTTTATTTGCTGAACTATGATGTGAAGGTGAGTTATTCTGGGGGTTTTTTTGTCTTTACCATTTGTGTGTTTAAGCTTCATCAGTTAATTCGTATTTACCGTTTTAATGTTTAAAATTACATTGAGAACAATATGAACACATAGTAATGGCTACAAGTCCAGTTAACTAATTTTAAAACCAGGCATTAATCAATGTTTTACTGGAATCTACCTGCAACGCATGTGGCTAGTGTCAGCGTAAAGTCCTGACTGAATGAATAACCTTATCATTAGAACCTATTTATGTCAAGTTAACAAAGAACAGCTGAAAAGTTACCGGGTTTATCAACTGCGGTAGCAATTTCGCTCCAACTCCTCCACTTGTCATTTCTATATTCTTTGCGCAAAATGTTGAATAAACATTAATGTTGTTTCCACATATCATCTCCAAAGTCCGCTGGACTTTGGGTTGTGCCATGTCAGCTCTTTGGGATTCCCCTCCGTCCTTTCTGACTGGCTACCTGTCACATTCAACAGGCTGCGTTCTCGCTCCCAGTCGGGAGACAACCCCACACGCTGCAGTGATAAACAATGGAACATGTTGAATATGCCTGATTTAGATAGGAGCGGCCACGAAGTTCTACCGACTGGACCCGATTGGTCGTAACACACTGCAGGATGATCAGTGACAATTATCGTAAGCGACAATCTTAGTTGGTCTTGTAGTGTGAACTGGGCTTGAGGTAGGAGTGAACTATTGCATCAGGTAGTTGGATATGATCTAAATCTAATGATTATTGAAGGGCAACAATCAGACTTCATAATCTGCACCCTTTTGGTTGAATGTAGTTTTTATTTCCACTTTGATTTTATGTTGTTTAGTTTTTATTCAAGTGCGTTTTTTGTTCATGAAAGTTGAGACTGAGAGTCAATTGTAGTTTTGTTTTTGGTTGTTTTGTTTATTTTGTTTATCAGTTTCAGTGTTAAGTGATCTTTTGAAAATAAAATGCATCTAATTTTGGCAGGATATTGCTTGGATTATTATGTCATTACATCAGTGTAAAATGGTCTTCAAACAATATTATCGTTTATTGCAATAATTTTTGAGACAATTAATCCCTCAGCAAAATTTGTTATCGTGACAGGCCTACCTCCATCTCCCACAATGCTGTGCGGTTCGGGATCAGAGATCAGTGAATATTCTATCAGATGTATTTTCTATTGATATTGATCTTGTGTCTGTCTACATTATTGATTCATAGTCCAGCTCTATGATCCCAGACAGAAAACACACACTTCCCCCATGATCGCAGATCCTGTGTGCGGACAGATGAGCGTTTCCTCACCTTCCTCAGGTCGTCGTTTAGAAATAAATAATGAAGTTTAGCATGTTTCACTGACGTGGTGCTCCCACTTCACTGCGACTTTGTGAAACCAAGCTGACTGTGTAAAGAACAAAGATCAGATCTGGATATGAAGCCCTGTTGCCATGGTGACAAGAAGGCTGTCAGGTCCGACAGCAGTAAGGCAGCAGAGTTCCCCCGATCCAGTTAGATGGAGATGATTCCAGCTGAACGGGAACACTCCTCCAGAGGTTTGCCGATATGCTGCAGACAACATCTGGACTTCCCAGGCAGTACTTGGAGTTGGGCGCCACCAGATCTGGAAGCACTAGTTGTGCTTCCAGATCTGGTGGTTTGGTGGGTTGGGTTCCTCTGCCATCATCGTGTCTGTGTTTTTATTGTAGTGTTGTCATGCGGTAGAAATCAGCTTTCACTTTGACATTAAAGAGTTTTTTGGATTTTTTTTTCTTTTTCCAAAAAAGTCAAATTTTATTGATCATGACTGATCTATTAAAAGCAATGAAAGTGTAAAGCCTGTTTTACGGTGCCTTTGTCTAATGTGTGGAGTTGTGCTGAGCTTACGGATGAGTCCCTGGACCCGGGCCACCAGGCTGCTGGGCGCCGCCGGCAACGCCTTCTCAGAGAAGTCACAGGAGTACAGGACGTTGTCCACTGTGGTGCCGTGTTCGCTGTAGTTCAGGAGCTCATAGTGTTTGGTGTTCTGTAGAACACACAAACACATACACAGACACAGACACACACATAAGAGGGAGCAGATTGATGAAGGAGCTGGAGGACAGGAAGCAGCACATGGAGCTGCGTGCGACAGCCGTACCTCATCATAGAAGATGCAGGCGTGTTTCCCCGATATGTAGCTGCAATGACCGTAGTTGGTAAGGCACACGTCCATGTCAGCACCTGGTGGGAAACAGCGCAGTCACATCACCGCCTGCAGTTCATGCTTCCAAAAGTTTCGGATGCATTTCACTCATTTCCAATTTCCCATCAACTCTACAGTCTCTCCACAATGCTGCGATATTTTTTGTGATTACTGCAGCCTAAAATCACTGCTGAAGTAGGCTTCGACTGCAAAGTGTTGCGGTCAAAGTAGCACATTGTCTTAAGATTTATTTTTACCCATCAAATGATCTATTGCTGCACAATTTCAAAAAAGATAAAAAAATGTTGTCTTTTTTGAAAGACAAAAGAGACAAAACAGCTCATATTTACAGTGCAAATAACATTTTCTTTATGAAACAGCACCATTAATATGAATCCAATCATGTCCTCAGGAGGGGTCAAAGTGCAAAACAAGAATTCCGTATTGGTCATTCAACTTTACATGAAGTGTATGCACAATATAACAGTGACTGGCCAGATTTACTGAAAAGTTGCAATGACTGACGAAAATTGCTGAGTGAATTTGCAATAGTTGTGATGGAACATGTTTGCTTCCTGGAGGGAGCGACTCTACTGTGGCAGTGAGCCGCTCGCTACCGGACCAGGTCAGACCTGATCCAAGTCTTCCTACATGAAGAAGCCAAACCAGCAGCAGCTGAAGCAGCATGCAGCTCTTACCAGATCCGATGTAGAGCGTCCTGTAGCACATGCTGACCGTCTGTCCTCGTCCTGCCAAGGGACAGAAAACAGCCCGAGCCTGCACCTTCTGACCTGCAGAGACAGCAGCGGAGCTTTAGCCGCCCACCTCCGCCCAGTAAAGCGGAAAGCAGCGGAGACCTGGTCGCTCTTACTGTCATGGTGCAGTGGAGGGAGGTCTGAGGAAACGCCCGGGGCGAGGAGCGGCGGACTGCCGAGGGCTTTGGGAGGGAAGAGCTGCTGGATCCTTTGGTAAGCCAGGAACCGGATTGTTTCTTCATCCAACTTGTCCAGCTCGATGCCTGCACACACACAAAGCCAATCAGAGCACATCACCATAGCAACCACCATGAGCTACAGTCACCCGAGTAACTTACCTCCAACGTCCCTGGCACTGTTTCTGCAAGAGGAAAGGGTGTTGATGGAGGACAGGGCACTGGGCAGGAGGCAGTCCATCAGGCCAGGACCAGCCTTTACATCTAGAGGACAGAACACAGCAGCTGATTGGTCAGAGTGGGCAGCTTTATCTGCTCACTTTCACTCCATGCTACCTGCCATTCTGCAGCCAATACCTCCCTACTGCTGTCTGACAACAGCCTTGTCAGCTGACTAACCAGCTAACGTCAGCTAGCCAACCAGCTAACGTCAGCCAACTAATGTCAACTAGCTAACCAGATAATATCAGCTAGCTAGACAGCTAATTTCATATATCTAGCCAGCTAGTGTCTTCTGTGGCAGACGGAGCGGTCAGTCCATCAGGCAGCTGCTGATAGAGACAGTTACTATATCAGCACAAAGAACTGACTGTTATTGATCGGGATTACTCCAGACTAACTCAAACCAATCCCAGCTATCAACTGGGATCCCGATCAAATTGGTTCTGTGCGGACACATCCCACTAACGGTCGGTGTTCAAGCCTCTGTGGATCAGACCGGATCTACAAATACGTCATCTTGAATGACAGGCTGAGAACAATATCTTAGTTTAACCTCAGAGTTTGGTTTCAAAGAACTTACAAAGAAGCAGCAACAAGTTACACACATGCAGAACAACACAAGTAGCAATGAGATCAAGCGCTGGGTTTAACTGTTTTAAAACCAGCGCTGATCAACTGCTGATGACACCATCACTGATGGAAGGAGAAAAATGGTCAGCTGTCTACAAAAACTACTGATCTGATGTCAAAACTTCCTTACACATTCTTTGGTGCCATAGCAATAAATTATGAGCCACTGATGAACTAAAGTCTGCAAAGTTCTGCAATAACTGAGTAAATCACCTTGGAGAATATGAGTCAGACAAAATTTTGACATTGAAAATAATGTCAAAATTATTTGACATTATTATTATAGTGTAAAGGCTCCCACATACTGAGGCGTACTGTGTGTGACCTGTGAGAGTCCACAAACAGAGCCTGAACGGTTGAGACTTCATAGTGGAGAATACCGACTGCCTGCATCTCTAATGACAAATTCCTTCATTTCCTTCAATCATCATGGATACCAGCAGGTTCAATGAGCCAGCTTGGTGCCTAGCTGTGGTTTTTCTCTGATATGAAGCAGTGAAGTACGCCTGAGTATGTGGGGGCCTTCGGTCCATGACGTTCTGTGGCCAGCTGGGGACCGGGGCTACCTGGAGTCGCTGAGTCGGGCCCCTGCTTGCTGGAGGTCTGCTTATAGCTGCCTTTAGGGTCTGGGAGGGGGAAGGGAGGCTTCTCATCACTACTCAAACACAACTCCTGGACCTCCATCTGGCTCCGGTGGTTCTGCTGGCTGCTCTGGGGCCAAACCGGGGGCCAGTTGTTCTGAGCACAGGCTTCAGTTGTGCTCTCTGGATCCTTTTTAACCGTTTCCGTTCCTATGTGGTTCATTAGCCCTGAAGGGACGGCCGAGTCCGACGATGAGGTTGTGTGAGTCTTTAATCTGTGCTGCGGGTCCGGCGGCCTGCAGGGGTCCGAGGCACTGTTACAGTCTAGGGGTCCGTTGGCTTTGGGAGGGTGGAGCTCTGCCAGGGGTCCGTTGGGTTTCCTACATTTGGGGCAGGGTGCCATGCTGCACTTACACTCCCCCAGCTCTGCTGAGGCGTCCCTGGCTATATGGGCTTCCTGGGGGGGCTCAGGCACGCTGCAGGGCTTAGAGCACGGCTCAGGGGAAGTTCTTCCTTCAGCCGCCTGACTTTTCCTCTCCTCTGATGTAACACATGTTCTCTTCCTCTCGCACTCTGGCGGGAGGTCGGTGGGCGTGGCCGAGCGGACCTTCTGGCTGATGGACAGGTGTCTCATGATGCTGCACTGCAGAGCAATGATGTCCTGCAGCCACTGTGGGAAGCAGCACAAACAGTTCAAATGTTTTCAGCAAACCAAACAGTAACTGATTCTCTTCTGTGTCGGCTTACTCATTAACATTATCTTCCATTAGTCGCCACAATTCAATAAGCAGTTTTATTTCTTTTTTTTTGTTTTGTTTTTTTAATCAGCCATTCAGTTGTTTTGGCAAAAAATGTTCCACATTTAAGACTTTGAATGAATTTAAGTTAAACTGAGACTAAATCTTAGGACTAAATACTGACAGAGTATGTGACGGCTGGGGAAATGTCCCAGTAAAGATCCCACTGTCAGCCATTAAACACAAAGAAATGTGACGACTTGCATCACTAAACTGCATGCAGTAACTGCATTTCATCGTATTTTCAAATTTATTGCTGTTTATTGATACTCTTGTTGAATAAATAGTGGAGAAATGAAATAGCAAAAAAAAAAAAGCAATGAGGTCGGTCGCAGGAATTGATCCATCTTTTGCAGACTCTGTCAGGGTTTTGGGAATGGAATCAACTCTTTTCCTCTTTCTAAATGCTCATCTTATATTCATGACAAACTAACTATTTTCTCAGACATTGTCCACCAAATCTTTAGTTCTTGCAGTTGACTTCTGTTACTGACTTTCCACAGCAGACCTCGTGGTGTGTAACTCCACACATTCCAGCAGTAATGAACAGGCCGCCAGTTATTTTACACAGGTGATTCCTGGAGGACTGAGTGGACAGTGAAAGACGGCGGCTGTGGTACCCACCTCCTCCTGCTCCAGCTTTGTGGTCAGGTGCTTTGCGGGCTGATGGTGGGGGAGTCCGCTACAAACCAACTCCACCTGATGCACCCCAGCAGGAAGCAGCATAGGGGGGGGATTCTGGTACTGAGACTTGATTGCATCTGGCACCTGGGTAACAACAACGTCTGTCAGAGGACCAGCCTGGCTCCTGCCAGCCGAACACAACTTATCCCCTCAACAGGGTCTCCCCGTGTTCCTCGTTTTAAAGCAGGTCACCTTACTGATCATCAATACAATTTTAGTAATCAAACATTTACTAGAATAAAATAAAATTTTAACCAAAATACTGTACACTAAAAGAAATAAAACAGACATAAAAATAAAGACATTAAAGCACCTCAAGCTTAGTCCAAAAGCAAAGAAAACAAAAAGAAGATTTAAGAAACGATTTTAAAACATTGAAGTGAATCGGCCTGTTAGGGAGCAGCAGCTGAAAACGCTCCATGACCTCTGACCCTCCTGCTCGACTTTAGGACAACCAGCAAGAACTGATCTGCTGACCTGAGAGAGCATGATGGGACGTGCAACTGCAAAGTCAGACAGTAACTCTGGGGCAAGATCGTGAAGACATTAATAAAGCAAATAAAAGAAGTTTAAAGTTAATCTGAAAACGGACTGGGAGCCAATGCAGTGATTTTATCACAGGAGTGATGCATTCTCGTTTTCTCGTACCAGTTGAAAAGGGGAGCAGCAGCATTCTGGAGCAACTGAAGCTGAGGCAGAAACGTAAAATGCATCGCAATAATCTGAGACGTAATGAACGCATCAAAGTGAGAGAAATGGCTTAATATCTAAAAGCTGGACTTGATTACTGAACTGATCTGTGTGGTGAGTTTAAAATCATTCTCCAGTCTAACAGCCATGTTGACTGCAGTCTGAGTGACTGGGTCCATTAAAGAACCCAGATATGGTTGGACTTCAGAACAGTCACTGGGTTTAAACAGTACCTCGGTTTTTTACCATTTCGGTCACTTGTATCCGTGATCTCATTCTTTCGATCATGACCCAAAGCTCATGACCATAGATTAGGGTGGGAACGTAGATCGACTGGTAAATCGATGGTTTTTTTCTTATTAGAAAGTAAACGGTTCAAAAACATCCATGTTCCGACTTCTGAAATGCACTCTTGTATTGGTCAACTTGTCATAATGAAACAGATCTGACAATCATCAGCATAAAAGTGAAGCATCATGTGTGTGAAGAACAGATTTTAATGGAAGTAACAAAAGAAGGGGTCCAAGTATGGAGCTTTGAGGGATTCCATGTGTAAAGGGACTCAGCAGCTCCAAGTTGTTCACAAAAGCTTTTCTCTATTAAATAAAATCTGAACCATAAGAGAGCAGAGCCCTGAATATCTACACTCTTTCACAGAACGTAGTTTTCAAACTAATCGTTATCATGGTAACAGAAGCATAAATTGTACACTAAGGTAAAATCCAACATGTGGCTAATGAAAGACTTCCTCTCTGCAGTGAGCGTACCTTAATGGTTTTCTTGTTCTGCTGGTAAGACATCCGGCGGTTGGGAGCATTCTGCCGATGGACTCTACGGAGGAAGTTCAACCGGACAGCATGCTGGGAGATCCTGTCCTGGAACTGGTCAAAGAGCTGACAGCGGCTGGACAGGCTGAGGCTCCTCTGGTTGAGCTGGGTTAAAACACGACATGGGATGAGCTGAAGCTGGCCGCAAACCGGCTGAATGGAGCTCAAACGGTCAACTCTGAACGCTCTCTCCTACCACGAGATGCTCAACGTGGTTGGGACACATCCACTTGGCAGCAGGCAGAGCTGTCAGTGGGGGGTCCAGGCAGTCCATGTGGAAAAGAAGTGGACAGTAATCACATTGGATCAGCGGGGCCAACCTGCAACTCCTGTGGAGAGAGAACCCAGGTCCATTAGGACACAGCATGTGCCGGGATGGATACCAGCCTGGTTAGGCAGCAGGACCCATCAGTGAACACTGGTGCCTCACCTGTTGCATGAAAAGCAGACTTTAACGGGCAGAGGGACCAAGCCGTTGGGGTCCAGTTCGTGCTGAGGCCTCCTGAATGGTTTACCTAGCAGCTCCTCTTTTCTCCTTCGTTTACTGCTGCCTGAACAACCAAAAGACACAAAACAGCTGAGAAGGCTGGCAAGCTAACATAGTTGGAAGTTAGACCACAGAGCTGCTGTCAGCTCAGCTCTTTGTTCACAGAACAGCTTGGTTGGTAAATTTTGGAGCTTCAGGTTTTGTTAGAGGACATGGAGTCACAAACATTCAGCTAACAGTCCATGATAGGTCTGCAGCAGGAAGCCTGCGACCAGCTCCCTGACTCTGGACCTCAACAGATACAAGACTGGGACGGACCAAGATTGGGACAAAACCAAGGCCACGCGAGGATTAGACCGGGACTGGTGCCAGACCGAGGCCAGACTAATACTAGATGAGGGATCAGACTGAGGCCATACTGGGGCCTGACCTGGACCAGACTAGTGCCAGACGGGGATAAGACATAGACTGGGGCCAGACCGATACCAGACCAAGGAAGTAACAGGGCAATACTGCGTCCCTCTCAGTCCCTCTCTATGACGGACTGACCTGGCAGCGCCGTGGTGCAGGTCAGCTCACTGGGCAGCTGGAACTGTGTGGGGTTCCTCTCCATGGCTGCTGCAATGAGCAGCTGGAAGGGCCTCTTGAGAAGACGAGGTGCCGGCACCGACAGCGCCGCGCCGTCGGGTTCGACCGCCTGCACGTCATCCTCAGGGTCGGCTGCCTCCTCCTCTCCATCGTTCTGCTCCTCTGATGGGGTCGGGGTGGAGGACGTGTTGGATGTCGGGGTCCCAGGACGGCTGCTGGGCCTGCTGCTGGTCCTACGGTCCAGGAGGCGGACCTGAGCCACACGCAGACCGGGCCCCGCAGCGCCTGCCCCTGGCGGAAGGCCATCGAGCCTCAGCTGGCCGGGGCCCACCTCTAGCTCGCCCGTAGGAGAAGTGGAACGCTTGGTTGAGGACCGGTCTGGGAAGCCATTAGTCTGCTCAGACTTCTGCTCACGCTTCTGGCAGCAACAAGAAGAAACCAAGAGAGAGTTAAAGGTCCAGCAGGAGAAAACTTTCAGCTGCTTTCAGGTTGGAGACATTATGCATTTTCACAAACCAGTTCAATTAGACAACATTTTTCCATGTATGATGTTTGACTTTCTAATTACAATGACTACAATGGTTCTTAACCAGTGCAGATTATCTAAACCACCTCCTTAGCTTTTTAAAAAGGGACACAGCATCATGTGTTCCTGATGGCTATTTATACGTGAAGCATGTCATATGAACAAGTTATCAAGCCACACGTTGTACATTGAACAATGTAGTGCTGCAGAAAATTAAGAAAACGTAACAATACAGTTGCTGAAACTTGCTAATAAGATATGATTATGATTAATCCCAGGGATGTAACTGCAAACTTATGGACAGTCTTATTAAAACATTACTGAATGTCTTAATAAGATGAACTATATAAGAGGTTATTGTCCTAGAATCCATCCAGTCAGTTCTACAGATGACACTTGTTTCTTAAAATTGAAGCAAACTGAAAACACACCAAACCATGACCATTAAATACTGGTTTTGTGTAGTATTAAACCCCATATTAACCCACATTGTTTTACTTCACAGACTCCACCCCGCCCCAAATGACACAAAGCTTTATTTTGCAATTGGGACAAATATAATTCAATAAATATGATTCAATCCATTGTGCATCTGCAATACAAAGTATCCAAGGTGTGCAAAAGAAACTAGAAATGATCGAGTCAGTTAACACAACTAACCCAACATCTCATCACTCACCTTTTTTCTCATGTTACAGCGATGACACATCCATTCTCCAGGAGGAAGCATTTCTTCACTAAGCGGTGGGTTGCTAGGGTAAGAAAAAAAAATATGTCAGCCATTCGATGCTTGTCTGCTAAGTTTAAGGATTAATAACTGTCATTTAAAGAGGTTCATTTATACGTTTCTGAATTTTATTAAGCTAATTCTTTCAATGTATAGCTTTAGCTTCTTTTTTTTAATTACAGTACAACATAAGCAATACTTAAGGATTTGGGCATAACATTGTTTTCAATTGTTGTTTAATTGGTGTGTGTTTTATGGTGTGTGTTTAGTTGTTTTGTAACTGTGTTTATATTTCTATATCTATTACCGTAAAATAAATTCTCAGCCGCGGCTAAATGAAGAAAATGCCTCTAAATCGGTTTCAATGCCTTATATAACTATAAAAGTAGCTTCTCTGTCTCCACCTAGTGGACAAAAACTGAATTACAATACAAACCGCGCATAATGAAGCACCCAGCAATGCCCGCTTCCAGTTGCAAACTGCAGATATTTTAGTCATCTGTAGGTTACACACGGCCATCCATATCACAAGCCGTCAGCAGATCAATAAACGGATTCCTGAGATGCTCTGACATCCAGGCTCAGCTCTAAACATGCAAGCAGAAAACCGCCCTGAGCGGAAAACCGGGTGACACGGAGACACATGCAGTGGACGGATCAGAACAAGCCGTCCCTGAATCTGAGAATGTGTATTAGTCCATTTACTGCCTCTTCTTCACCCTTCATGTCGAACTTTAACGCTGATTACTAAGATGGCGCTTGACCAGAAAAAAAGCAGGGAGGTCGCCATATTGTAAACAGAGGAATGGTGAACACCATTTTTAGCAACATTGCCTACACTGCTAGCAGCAAGGAACTCAATTCCACCCCCTATCGGACGGAAGAAGCACCTACAGTGTTCTGGTATCATCCCTGCATGCCTATTAAACACACTTATTTATATTTAACAAGTTCTGCTTGTTGTGTTTGAGCCCTGCCTGCCACACGCAGTCCTGCACAAGAGGGAAAGATGGCAGTAAGCAACACGAAAGAAGATACATCAGCGGAAACTCTGAACTTGTTCTATTCATCAAATCTATATTAGAAACAAAGCATTGAGATCTTCTGCAAGGTGATATTAAAATCAACATTTAATCGCTTCCCCCCCTCAAAAAAAAATTGGCAATGTAGTCACAAAGATAAAATTGCGTAGTTTATTTTAAACCCCTAACAAAAAACCAGAGGTGAGGCCAACTGCACCTTCCGGTACAGATGACCTCCACTGGGCTAACACTCACTGCTGTAGCTTGTTCCCTCCACTGGATCTTACCAGCACTGTAAGTGAAATGCAGCCGGACAGTGGTCGCAGCACAGCAGGTCGCCCCCCTCCCGGCAGCTGTCGCAGGTGTCGTGGTTGGTGGCCCTGCCGCTCCTCCGAACGTCTCTTACCAGCTTCCGACTCCTCTTCTCCACATCCTCGGACTTCGGAGGCGCCAACAGAGTTTGGATTTGCTGCAAAAACAACCCAAGTCGGTGTTAATGAAAGCCACGACTGCTGCACACAGAAACCGGTGGAAGGCATGCAGCTCAGTATCCTCAGACACGGTTCATGAAGCGCCACAGCCACACTCAGCTTCTGGCCTCCATTCCCAAACCAGAGAGCTGACTTTACTGGGAGATCAAGAGGCTTGACAACAGAATAGTCGAGTTTCAAATGTTAGGATAACCAGAACAGAGTTACCGGGGGGAAACCCGAGCGTATGCATAGAAGTAACTCTACTGAGGCCTTCTAGCTTAGCAACCTCACCTCCATCAAGCCTCCAGAGGTATCCAGATCGTACACAATCGTCGGGGTCTCCATTTTGTCCCACATTCAGCCAGAGGCAGACCTCGCAAACGAAATCTGCGGTACCGGTACCAGTGTGGTACCAGACAGTGAACGTAGATCCTCAACAGAAAGTTTAAATCCAACTGCTTTGGTGGCCCAGTGATCGCTAGCTAGCCAACGGAGCTAACTAGTGAAACAAGACGGCAGCCAGTCAAGGTTGAGAAGCTAGCGGGCTTGCTAGCTTCTGTTGTTGCCTTTAACAAAAAACTGCGAAAATGGAAAATAATCGTGCTACAAACGCATCGGCTCCGTAGCAGCGGCGACAATATAAACGCATAGAGAATAAATCCAATATTTTATCGCCAGTCGACTCTTGCTCATGGCGACAAAATCCATCTGCGGCCTAGCTGGCAAGCCAAGATTCTTGTTTCTGCTTCTGCCAAAAAACAGTCCAGTAAAGCTGCAAACCCATCCAGTCCCATTGTCAAAAGAAGACGGAACTATAAATATGTGGACGTGCTGAGGTTGTGATCCAAGGAGCGAATCCGGCTGTGTTCTCAAAGCGGAATCCTCAGTTCGTGGATGTGGAGATGCAAATTTTTAGTGAATGTTATTGTTGTGAAAAGGCTGTGCATCTACACTGGCTGCTAGCAACATCCTCTTCCAGTTGGCGCAACCGCGAACTGCCGGCCGCGCATGCGCTATAAAAGGCTACGGATAGTTTAGGAGGATACGTACAGCACGCAGTGGCTCTGCGTTTACAAGACTTATCGTGTTTTCAGTATTTTCCTTTTGAAAAGACGCAATTTGTTGGCGCTGTTCTGTTGAAATTGTTGTTTTTAAAGAAGTTAAGTGGCGGTATTAGTATTTAAACATTTATTTTTTTAGGCCACTGCGTACTTCAGACATTACCGTGTACTGCATGCTAGGAATGACAGATTTTCGGTTTAAGTGTTTTCCTTTTGTTCACTTTAAAGGTATCACAGACTATTCTGTATACCTCTGTTACTCTGTCTATTTTTAAACTGGATCATTACTTTTCTATTCATATAGAACAGAAATGTAATCATTTCCACAGCTGTACAAGACAAATAATCCATTTCATTTGTATTTAAGCATAGGAAATATTATAAACGCCCACTAAACTGGTATTATTTTTCAAGTAAACATACTTAATGCTAAGAATGCTACTACATTTTACTAATTTGATCTTGATAGGTGGCAACACACACATACATCTAATAAAATTATGAAACATTATTGTTTCTGTTTCAGCCTTTATTTCATATAATTTTTTATGATTATGGTTTACAGATAATGACCCCCCCCCCACCCCCACCCCGCAAAAAAATGTCAGATCAATAAAAAAATATTAATGTTGATTAATCAAGCAACATGGATTCTGAGACTATCCTCCCTTCCTTCAAACTCTGGAATCTTGATTTTCTAATTAAATACAAGCTTTAGTTTCACTTGAAAGGAGAACTTTGGACCACTGGGTAACAGTCTAGTTCTTTTTCTTCTTAACACAAATACACTTCTTGACATTATTTCTGGTTCAGGAGTAGCTTGACAGGAATTTATACATTTGTAGCCAGAGCTTGTGCTACACTTTGTTGTTGTCAGTCCATCATTCTGACTGTAAAATATATACATCTTTGTGAATAAATATATTTCTTTGTGAGATGCCTTGTCAGAATATATATTGTTTCATATACTTTTTAGTTACAGCCAATGAAAAAGCGCTTTCCAAGTGACTGTGTCCAATTAAAGCCTTGTTGTTCTAAACGCCTTATGTGATGTGGAGTCTATTAAAGGCTCATAATGAGAGGCTTTTGTATTTGGCATGCTGAGTGAGTGAGTGAGTGAGTGAGTGAGTGTGTCCGTCCGTCCGTTCGTTCATTCGTTCGTTCACTTCAACACAACTTGTGTCTTCTTTTTGGCAGTTTTTGACCCCAACAGAACTCTGCAAATGGTGACAGAGGTACAGTGGTGTCTCAGGAGGTCTGTAGCTGAAGGTCTGAGGTCAAAGGCCAAAAGTAATGTGGTGCACTGTAATATACCTCAGTCTTTGTGAAATGCCATGACATAATGTTTTTGATCAATACAATAAAATATGTTTATTTGTATATATATAAATATAGTTTATTTCAGATTTACCTGACTCCTTTTTGAACACCATGCTCATTATATTGCTTACTGAACACACTAGAACTGCTTTCTTTTGCTCCTTTTGTTAAATTAGTAACAAAAGGAGCACTTACTATACCAGAGAGCTCCCTCTGGTTTGCTTACACAAATTTCCATTTTCCAGTCTGTTCAAGAAGTATGTTGTTAAATTGGACAAGGCCTATCCTAGTTTACACTTGAACAGTCAGGAGACATCTTTCATGTAAATAATGCTAAACTTTCATATCACTGGTTAATATCACCATTCAACTAACATACATGAGTTGGGGTTTTAAAGAAAAAAATAAATTATGGGTACCTAAAATTAACATTCCTGGTGAATACAACAGACAATACACCTGGTGATAAGATAAACAAGAGAGGCCCACTTTACTTTAGATGGGTCTCCAGTCCAAGTCTTTATCTCCTGCTCCATCCTCTCCCACTTCAGGTGATGACTAGCCCCAACCTGGATGAACCTTTTCCACCTTTTCCTGGTTTAGAGTCATGTTGTCAAACCTAGCGAAGCTGACCCTCATCCAGGCTACTTCACTTTTAGTTGCAATTCAGTGTACAATATAATCACTTTAATATATATACAGTATATGTACAGTTTGTATATATATATATATATTTTTTTTTATTAGGAGAAAAGGGACATTACAACAGGAATCCATTACTACTTATGTCACAAAATGCCACATTGGACACAGTTTCTCCATGACACAGACAAAGATGAAGAAACACAAGTACAAAGGAAGTACTGAGTATACGGATGGAAAAAGGAATACAATTCACCTGCTTTGAGCTTTTTTTTTGTAACGTAACTGAACAGGACAAAATAAATAAAATAAATTACCTATCTCATTAAAATGAGATAGTATCTCCAAAATAACAAGATAGCTTGAATTGGCTCTGTAGTTTGAGACACGTTTAGCTTGATAGAAAGGAATGAATACTGATAACATCATTGAGCAGTCCTTCAGAAGTGGTCGGACTAATCTTGAAATCTTGTGAGTTTTGGAAGAAACCTGTAATGTTTAATTAAATCTCCAGACACTGGAGAGAAGACTGCAAAAGAAGTAGAAAAAATAAGACAGATGTTGCAGACGTTGCCTCTTTTATTGAGCGACAACTACAAGGATCTGGGAGACAGCATGGCTACAGGTGGATGCACCAGAAATGTTGGATGGCTGGTATAGTCAAAGACAGGGAAACAGTACGTCTTTTGATGCACCTATTGGATCCCAACGGGGTTGACCTGATTGCACAAAATCACTTGAGACGACACTTATATGTCAGTCGGGGACCAAACTGTGTGTGGAACATTGATGGTTGACGTATTTCACTTATGTGCTGAACTCATGACTGAGCACAGACTGGTATTGACAGGTGATGTGTATGAAATTACTAATCTTTATGTAAGACTCCGTCTAATGATCAGTGATGGGCTGGGGAATAGTTTCACTAAATCACCCAGGTCCACAAAAACATCTAACAAGGCAGATATTATTTCAGTATGGCCTGTGTAAACACTGTGTGTGATTGTAAAACACACACAGTAAAACTGAATTGCGTGAGTGAGTTATAATTTGTTTCTATGGTTTACTTAAAAAGACTATTACATTTTAGTTTCCTTCAATGTTGAGGTCAAGGTCAATCTATGTATTTCTATGTATTTAATCTTATTTATTATTGCAAAATAGTGGCCTCTTGTTCCAAACAGCACTAAATAGTGCCAATATTTTCAGGTTCTCCATTTTCTTAACCTTACTCGTTCAAGAAAACTGTTGATGATATGGACAGGAGTGTTACATGTACAAGCAATGTTTTAATCAATTAAAAAATCTTAAACTCTGACAAGGAAAATTTGGGGAAAAAACCTCAGAACATTTTGATCTTTAGAGACAACTTGTTACTTTAAATAGCCACCTTAATCTCTTTTTTTTCTTTTTGCCATTCTACAACTGTGATGCTGGTGTAACACCTCCACCCTCTACCTCCACCACTTTCAAAACTTTAAATAATGTCCAGGACCCATAAATTAGACTCCAAAACCTTGTTTATTTCAGGACTGAACTCTGGATAGCTGTCATATCTGTGTTATAGGAGGGGAACGGCGGCATCTGATGGGTGAATTATGGCCATCGGATAACGCTCCCCCACTTTTACACACAGGGAATGTTATCTAATATTGAGCAGTAAAATGCATTCCCCTGGTCCAACGTTCTACAGCACTATCAGGTTGGGCTGTATGGAGCATAATCTATCTATCTATCTATCTGTAGATAGATAGATAGATAGATAGATAGATAGATAGATAGATAGATAGATAGATAGATAGATAGATAGATAGATAGATAGATAGATAGCTAGATAGATAGATAGATAGATAGATAGATAGATAGATAGATAGATAGATAGATAGATAGATAGATAGATAGATAGATAGATAGATAGATAGATAGATAGATAGATAGATAGATAGATAGATAGATAGATAGATAGATAAATATAGGAGAGACAGCGCCCTCCTCCACGACAATAATCCTGATATGGTTGCGGCGAGATCTTGACTCTAAGTCGGGAAACCACATAGAAGAGAATTATGGTGTGGTGATTTATTATGGATGAAAGGTCACTAGTTTGTCTTAATAGTGGAAAAAGTACAAGAGTAAATATACATAAAGGTAGAGTTTCATGTCTTGATATTACATTAATATCTGATTATCTTGTAAGTTCATGTAAATTGGATGTCAACTGGGAGTTTACATTAGCGAGTGATCACTTTCCAGTGAGTACAATAATTAATGACAGTATAAACAGGTAAGAAGATTTCACATTAACAAGATGGTGCTTTAACAAAGCTAACTGGCAAAAATGTAAAATTAACTGTGAGAAAACCAGTCATATGGTAACATTAGGAGGCAACATAGAAGAATGTACAAGTCAGGTAACAGAACATGTTTTAAGTGCTGCAAATTCTAGCATACCAAAAATAAAGGCAAAAGGTAAGAAAAAAGTAGTCATGCCTCAAGAAAAAAACATTACAGATAAATACAGATAAATAGCATTCCAGAAAAAGAAAAAGCTAAGGGGCTTCGGTTCCTAACAGTTCATTCAGTTGTTTTAATAACTATTTTTTCTCAGTCTTTCATAGTCCGGATATAAAACTTAACTTCAATGTAAAATGCAGCAAAGCATGGCTTCCTTTCAGAGTACCTGGAACAATGAATATGATATTTAGCTAGTAACAATAAAGAAAAGTCAGAATGGTTAAACATGTTTTTACCATTGAGGCCAAGTAAGACGTCTTAAATTAAATTGTGCCTCTATGTTGTTGTGGATAAAGTCACACTGCCAAAACACATTAAGAAAAGGACAGTACCAAAACAAGTGGAGAACAGTTTGAGGAATCACTAAACATACAATTTACATTCAATTCTTCGTTGTATATAGAATTAATATATACCTTAGTAGGATAGATTTTATGAAATACTTTATATGAGACTTCTTTAATCTTCCCGCATCACTGAATGAAACAGGTTGATCAGCAGCTGCGCAGCTTCACACCTGATGAGGTCTCGCTGCAGGAGGCTGCAGCTGTGTGGCGCCATCTAGTGGCAAACTAAGAACTGAGAAGAGAGAAACCCACAGACTCCTGACTAAATGCTTGTATGAGAAAAAAAATTACACATTAAGTAAATAATTGTTTTGCTGTTGATGTAAAATTTGAAGTTGAAGAATGAAGTGAATACTGACCTCCAGTTTATTTGAGCGTCTGCCATGTGTAAAGGCAGTGGTGAAAATGTTTGATTGTTCTCCTTTTTGGCCCTGACCACTGTCTGCCGTAAAAGTTAATATTGAAGACGCGATCAGTTCTGATTTTACTTCAAACAAATCATTTTAGTTTGATCAAACTTAAGGTTTAATTAAAGCATATTTGGCAGTTTATTTTAAAAAGTAATGATAGACCAACAATGATCAGATGACGGGACAGAAAGGCCTGCAGTGTAAACTGGGACTTTTTTAGTAGGAGCATTAAAACTATTGGGGGAAAACTATTAATCATTGTTTTGATAGCAAAGTTAGTCAATAAAAACAAATTATATGTAACAATGCACAAAATGTTCTCCTGCTTCTTGTTCTTACACAACAGCATCGCATCCTTTGACTCAACAGTTTTATCACTCTGTTGTTATTACAGCTCTGCACATCAACCCAACGGCTGAACCCAACCATTCCTTCTCAGTTTAACAGTCCACTTTAAAAAGTGCACGACCTTCTCTGCTACATACTCTACAATATTTCAACAGGTGTCAGCTGAACCAACTTCCTGTCCCACTGTAATCCATTTTAGCGTCACTGTGGCCTTTTACTTATTTATTGTTCCTCTGATTGGCTAATTTTCACCAGGTGTTCTCTCTCTCACTTTCTCCAATCGTCACCTCCTCATATAAACATTTCAAAACTGTTTATATGTTAGTAAATTACCACCTCGATCCTTTACACATGTAACCTGGTTCACATTTCACTTTTCCTGCTCAGATGAGCTTAGAAATGACACATTTAACTCAAACCTTCCTTTTGGTTCTTTTGTCTCCACACAGCCACAGCCTTCATGTCCTCACATGCAAAGCGAAACAAAGAGCAGAGCTGCATAATTACAAGCACAAGATGAGTTACACATTAGGCTGCATGCTGCCTTTGTATTCCTCTCTGTTCAGAGCAGAACTCACTAGCATGGCTGCAAGCTTTCTAAGAAATTGGCTTTCCAGTGGCTAGATATAAACACTTGCATTTTATGCAACACGGGGTTATATTGAGTATTGCTTTTGGTGAAAAGATTTATTAGCAACTTGTTTGTATAATAAACATGAAAGGTATTAAAAGATGTATAGAGGCAGAAATATTCCAGTATCCAATGACTGCATTTCTCTAAGGTTATTTTTCAGATCTACAAGATCTACTGCAAACAAGTGACCAATGACTGAAGCTGGCTGTCTGGTGTGATATCAGTCTAACAACTGCCCTTTGATCAGCTGTGAAGTTGGATGATGAAGGTGCAGGAAAAAGCCAGATGGAACTGGAGCATACCCTCCATAACTCTCTGTCCTAGAACCTGGCAAACGGCCAGAAAACAATGAATCAGCCATTTCATATGCATTCAAATCCTCTAGAGAGATGTTGGTGTGTAGCTGTTTGCTTCTACATTTAATGCTTTTCTGTCTCCTCTTGCAAAGGTTTTCAGCTTGGTCTGAATTTGCAGCAGGAGAGGGTTTTTTTCAAGTTTTTTCAGCAGCGCCAAAAAGAAAATGATCAAGCAAACTGAAATACTGAAAGGCTGAAAGAATGAAAACAAACAAATATTTAGAATCTGATATTTCCCTGAAAATGTCAGTTACTAACCAGCTTTTGGGATGAGAAGAAAAAGACAAGCAGCAGTTACTGGCATGTTCCTGTCAGGTGGCTGATGGGTTGGTCACAGAGAGCCTTTCATTATAAAGGAGGGACTACAAATGAAGCAGCGCAATGAGCAGCGGTCATATGAGAGGCAAAAGGATCCCAGCTAAGGCTAACGTGGTGAGGGCAGGAGAGAGACAATACACAATATCATATTCTAACAATTCTTTAAAACATGGTCCTATTTAAAACCATGGCTTCAGGCATGATATTTGGTTCCTGAGGAAAAAAGGGGAACATGAGGAAGACAATTATGTCTGGTACAAAAAAATAAAGCATGCAATGCAGCAACAAAGCAAATTAGTAATCAATCAATCAATCAAAAAAAAAAAAAGGAAAACACATTCAAAATTAAATAATGCAAGAAAAACAAACACAAAAAGTAAAATAAATCAATGAAAATAAAAACACACTACAAATGTTGGAACCAACTGTTCTGCTCTCCTTCACAGCAGGTCAGAGGATCATGCTCTGGCCAACCAACCAGCTGCTTTGGCAGAAACTGATGCGGTGGAGAAGCAGTTGAGTTGTCACCAACCGATGACAAGACCAGACAGCAGAGCGTCCATTTGCGCTGCAGCTTTAAACTCAGCGTGCAGACGGTCATGCAGAGGATCAGCAGGCCAGAAGCCATAAACCGCAATGACCTCCAGCTGCAGCTGGCGACTGCAGCGGAGCAACAAGGGATCTCAGATGAGCAGATCAAGAACTCCAGACAGCAGACATAACCCTAACCCTACTGGGTTCTCCAGGATCTTGGCTCCGCCTCCACTGATCGTGGGCGGAGAAATAAAGGGCTGAGCTATAAAAGACTGAGAGTTGAATATGACTACAGTGTGTCCATGAAGAGCCGGCAGCATGTCCGCTGAGGAGGACTATGACTGTGTGGTGATCGGGGCGGGAGTCCAGGGCTCCTTCACGGCCTACCAGCTGGCTAAACACAACAAGAAGACTCTGCTGCTGGAGCAGGTGAGCTGTTACACACACACACACACACACACACACACACACACACACACACACACACACACACACACACACACACACACACACACACAAACCTACAGCCTGCAGCACTGTCAACAAATTTGCACTAATTTTGCAACTCTGACAAAAAATAATTGTTCAGAAACTGAATTAAAAACCCAAAAGTCTTGGGTCTTGAGTTAGCTGCAGTAACTTTTATACTAGAATCACATGTACTTCTGCAGCTGTTTATCAGCATTTTGTAGCCTGTCACTCACCTGACATATTGTTTAAACTAAATTGCTTAGTAAATGCTAAAGGAAAAAAATCATTTCCATAAATCAATAGAAAGACATAGATGCTCACTTTTAAAATGTGAGAATTCTGAAGACTGTTAAGCATTCAGAATGTCTTTGAGTTACTTCAAAGTTTCTGCTAGCTAGAGTTACTGCCAGCTCCTCTCTGCTCCATCTGGAGAGGAGCTAGCAGATAAGCTAAAGAAGCACAATATTCAGAAATAAATAGCATCAAAATGATTACTTAAGTTTTCAAACAGCTGTTGGAAGGTAAAATAAAAAGAATAAACTCGGTTACTGTTAGAACAAAACGATGAAAAATTTGCAGTAGAAGAAAAGTAAATTCAGGTTGATTTGACAAGGAGTAGAGGAGATTCAAGTATGAAAAGAGGAGGAGTGAGGGATGAGAGGAGAAGAGAGGAAGAGAGAAGAGGAACTTGATCAAACCCAAACCAGGAGTGGTTGGGTATTAAAGGGATATTATGACCAGGAGAGAAGGAAGCTTCCATTTACAAGATGTAACATCTAAAGGCTGATTGAAGTTCAAAAACAATATTGCTTCAAGATAGACTTTGAAAAATCTGAGAGCCGTCATTCAAGGAAAAGGAACACAAAAGTGAAGGGTGGAGCTTAAACAATTAGTGGTTTATTATATTAAAATTGGCTCCAATTGATTAATTAGACAGAAGCGAGGTTGCCATGCCGCGGCTCCACTGGGCCCTCTGACCGTCACCAGCAGGTAAGGTGGGTGAAGCGTCTTGATCAAGGACACAACAACAGAGTTGGACGGAGCGAGGATCAAACCGGCAACCCACCGATTGCAGAACAAAGTTTTAGCAAACAACGACAGCGTGTCTGAATCGGAAGCATGACGAACAGCACATACAGTGTCCTTTGTAAATCTGTGTAGATCAGGCTGTTCTGATTCACGTTCTTTAGTCTTTCTGCATGATTTTATCCAGACCTGCAGCCAAGACCATAAACAAGTGACCCATAAATGAGGCGTCCTGTCTGGTGTTGCATAAGTGTAACAGGTGCACTTTGGTCTGCTGAGAAGCAGACAGTGGAACGAGTAAAGGCCAGATCAAACTGGGCTTCTTAATCGTCTACTACTCTTACAACAGAGATTGCGTTGTAACTTTGACAAAACGGGGTAAAAATAAATCTCTTCATAGTCTATTTTAATAATAAATATCGAAAACAAGAATGATGTAATATTCAACAGTATTTAATTTTTATGTATTTTTACTAATACTCGGCCTAAACAAGCTGAACTGACAATAAACAATGTAAATGATTGCATGGCAGTGTTGCCTCTGTCCGATTGCCCCAGAGCAGCTGAGGCTACAATGCAGTAGCTTGTAGCTTGTAGCCACAGCCATTCAAGTGTCTGATTGTAGGATTCTGTGGACTTGATGAAGCGCTATACAAGTACAGGACAATTACTATTTTCATAACAAAATCATTTGCTCAGAGCTATAGTGTCATCATCTCTCTTCTTCTTATGTAACATATTCGGCACTGCTCAGTCTGACCTGGTGAGTTTTTGTGGATGGCTGCCCACTGTGAGTCAGAGTCTGCTCAGGTTTTCTTGCTGTTAAACTGTCATTCTTTAACTTGGGATCAGATATGAATACATGAATCTGGAACCTGCCTGTGTGAATTGGATGTATTTGTATTCTTTTTGTAAAGTGCCTTGAGATGATATTCGTTGTGCACTGAAAAAAAACAAAAACAAGGATTGTCTCTAATTTACGGTAACATACCTGCAGCTGTAGTTGCCAGAATTTTACCATATTTATACGGTAAAATTCTGTATTCAGTATTTTGCTGTATAAATACCAGCAACCACGGCTGTCGGTATTTTACCATGAATTAGAGACGTGTTTTTTTTAACAGTGTGTGTTGGGGCTGTATAAATAAACCCAAATAAATTATTAAAAATATCAATATATTTTGTACTTGGATTTTGTTTTTTATGTGATTTTTTTTGGTCCACTGTGATGATACATTTTGTCAAAATTAAGTTGTGCTGAAAATAATGACACCAAACAAGGCAAGGTAAACAGTTTTTAAGGTGAAAATATAAGGGTTAATTCTAAATTGGTTAGAAACGGCCATTTAGAACCCAGACCTCAGAGGGTTAAATAGACAAGCCTCAAAGAGATTCATAATCTTAAATTTTTATTTTTGTTTTTTTTTACACTGAGCAAATCATTTTCTATACTTGAGTAGATCACACCTGCAGTTTTTCTATACAGTAGGACGTGCTTACTTCACTTCAGCAGAAGGTTTTCTGTTTCCTTAATCTGAACCGTTTTCCTCCAGTTCATTCTGCCTCACACCCGAGGAAGCTCCCATGGCCAGACTCGCATCATACGTAAAGCCTATGAGCAGGACATTTACACGCAGATGATGGGGGAGGGCTACCAGCTGTGGGCCCAGCTGGAGAAGGAGGCCGGAGTGACGCTGTACAGGTCAGCCATCAGAGAGATGCAGAGTGGAAAACTGTTTAAACACAACATGAAGGCTTGGCCAGGCTGACATTCAAGAAACTGTAGATATTACATTTAAAGCAATGTAATATTGTGGAAAAAGTTCAATATCTTTTGTCAGTCATTTCAAAAAGTACCAGTACGTACATACCAGTTACCTTTGCAGGGTTGCAAGGAGCTGGTGGTCAACTATGGACAAACAACAATCCACACACACACACACACCCCTACACACACACACACACCCACCAACACACACACATGGACAAATTAGAGAAACTAATTAACCAAACAGTCGTGTTTGGGGGGTGAAGAACCCAGGGTTACACAGGAAGAACATGCAAAATGACAAACAATGTTTCACTTTTCCACAAAATTACATCTTTTTCCAGATGTATCTGTATGCTGCACCAGTATTAATACACAGTATGTACTTTTGGATGTGATGCTTATAATATTAGTAGTGACCTTTCATTTTTACATTACCTTGTTTTCTATTAGTAGAAGAAAAAATAGTGTTTAAACTGGGTGAGCCCAGCAGTCCGTCCACCCTGACGGCTTCATCTCTCCTCACAGACAAACTGGACTGTTAGTCATGGGACCAGAAACCAGTGGGGAATACCCGCTGGTCAAGAACACCTTGTTGAAGAACAAGGTTCCCACTGTGATTCTGAGCCGTGATAACTTCCACCAGCACATCCCCAACATGGTGCTGTCTGAGGGCCACGGCGCCCTGCTGGATGAAACCGCCGGCGTTCTGTTTGCAGACCGGGCCCTGAAGGCGGTTCAGGTACCGCTCAGATTCACTGCAAAGCAGGAACTTATATTCATTTAACTTTGTTTAAAAGTATAGAGTATATATGTGTTATTTGCCATCTTTATTCTGTAAGATATCCAGATATGATATTAAAGCTGTTTGTATTCTCCTGATTTAAATGTTTACTTTGCTTATTAAAAAAAACAATCCTGTCTGCACAAGAACCACTAAATGACATGATGTTTAGAAATAATGTCCTGATATAAACAGTTTTTATTTGTTTCTTTAATTTGAAACGTTCCTGTAACATGTTTAGTTTTGTTTCTCCAGCATCAGTTTCAGAAGTTGGGTGGGGTCATACGAGATAATGAGAAGGTTATGGAAATCAAGCCTGGTTCGGTTGTCAAGGTGACAACCTCTGGAGGAGCTTATCAAGCGAGAAATGTGGTGATCACTGCTGGACCCTGGACCAATAAGCTCCTGGCTCACACTGGAATCCAGTTACCACTGGAGGTATTCACACATGGTGTCATGTGTAATAGTGTTGAGATGTCAGCATGTAGTGTATGACACATGTCACAGGATCAACCTGATTATATTAGCTTTGTTAAACAAAATGCAATATATTTAAATATCAATATCATAAAGTTAGCATGCAGGGCTGGAATGGACCTTTTCATTAATGATTGGTACCTAACCAGAGTCACTGTCAACTGAACCTGAGAAATATAGAATAGAATAGAATAGAATAGAATTGAATTCAACTTTACTGTCATTGCACTGTCACAAGTACAAGCAACAAGATGTAGTTTGCATCTATCCAGACGTACTCTACGAGATATAATATTTATTTACAGATGTACAAGACTATGTATGTATGGACTATAAGGGGTTACAGCAAGAGATATAGATATTGTGTATAAATATAAACATGGGAGCTATATGCACAGATTATACAGAATATACAAGAATGTTAGGGAATGGATTATAGATAAATAATGGTAGATCAAATTTACAGGTTGTATGTGTGTGTGAAGAAAACAGTCCGTGATGTGTGTGTGTGTGAGGATAGTCCATGTGTTATTGTTGTATGAGAGGGTAGGGGAGTACAGTCCTTAAAGTTTATGTTTTATGTTTTAAATATAGAGACCAGGCCCAGTTCAGTTCTCCAGTAAAGAACCCAGAAAAGCCTCAAACATGAGGATTTCCATAAGAAATGGTTGTAAATTTATCCGTTCTGCAGTTTACAGAAGTTTAGGACAAACTCTGTTACCTATGGAAACCCATCTGACTGTTGTAGTTGGTTGACTTCACAATGATCCCAACTATGAACAAATGAATACACCAGTCGCAATAAACCACAAATCAATTAATCGCATAATAAAGGACAAGAAACTCAATCATTTTCATTTTCTTGATTCACTGTGTTTCTCTTTTCTATCTCTTTCTACCAAACCTGGTCTTCAGTCTGGTGCTTTGGTCTCAGCTATCCCTTGTTTCTTTTACAGACTTCAAAATTAATTTTATTTGTTGTTTCTGTTGTTTTCTTTCTTTGTTTTGGATATTTCAAATGTCCTTCAGTTCCAGTGTTTAAATTTTTATTCGAATTTAAAGTTTATTGATCCTTGAGAATGTGTTCTTGCTTTTTTATGCCATTATTACTATCACATTACTTGAAAATGGTCTATAAACAACAATATTATCGTTTATTGCAATATGTTGTGGGACAATTTATCGTCCTGCAAAATGGTTAGCAACCCCGTATCCTAACCATGCATGTCAGACTGAGCTATGTTGTTGTGTCTTTGCACAACAGACTGTTAAGATTAATGTGTGCTACTGGAAAGAGAAGATTCCCGGGACTTACGGTGTGAAGCAGCGTTTTCCATGCTTTGTGGTCACTGGGAGTTTGGAGAGCAAAGAACACATCTATGGCCTCCCATCGAATGAATATCCAGACTTGGTGAAGGTGGGTGAGTGTGTAATACACATCCGGCATTTCCTCAACGATTGAAAGTGAGGCTGCACAAAATATCCTCATCGCAATATTCAGATTGCAAAGGGCCGTTTGGAGTGCAATAATTGTTGGCTGGTGTTTTCCTACTGTGTGTGCAGATTTGCTATCACATGGGCAGCAAGACTGACCCAGATTACAGAGACCTGCAGACAGACACGTCTGACATCGATATCTTGAAGCGATACGTTTCCAGATGCATACCTGGCCTGGTTCCTGAGCCTGCTGTGGTGGAGAGCTGCATGTATACAGTAAGGGTGGAGGAGAGGCCTCTCTGTGGCCCCAGAAGTATTTCTGCCTTGAAGTGTCATGTTCTGGGTGTGTTTGGGTTGTTTTGGGTTTGCTCTGTTAGTATTTCTACTCAGGCGTAAGGTCTCTGCAGGTCAGGCTGAACTTCTGAAATCCGTTCTCCTTCTTGCAGCAGTGGGATGAAATTCAGGTCATTTTGTTCTCGGCTTCATGTCGTCCACACCTTCTTGTTGTGAACAAAAAATGTCCCTTTCTAAGAGTTGGCCCTTTGGTTTTAGCGAGTGTTCTTTGTCTGCTCTTCCAGAGGCAGAATTTTAATAAAAAGTTTTTAAAAGGGATTTAAAAATGGCTGCAGAGGTTTAATAAAGCAGGCAGAAAATCTGAAACTGCAGGGAAAAAACCATAAATGTGCATAATTCAGATTGCCTTCATGTATCAGTAAAATATTTCATATCTGACTTGTTCTATTTTTCTTGTTTTGTTTTTGTAGCTAACACCTGATCGCCACTTTGTGTTGGATTACCATCCGAACTACAGCAACATCGTCATTGGAGCAGGATTCTCAGGTATATTTCCAAAAACATCAAAGCCAACTAAGGAGTCCTTTATTGAAAGCCAGGATGCCATTATAGTTACTACAACCCTAAATCACAAATCTAAGTTTTTTTCTAAGGTCTGTGAACCAGGATAAACCTTTTCTTTTAAATGTTTATATCCTGGTGTGTTGGCCACAGGACTGCAGCTCCTCATGCTGTTGTGCAGGTTCATGCTGCAAATATTTTGGGGGGCATTTTTTTTAGTCAGCAGACTTATATATTTTCTTTGAATTACAGAAAAATACTCTCTCTGTTTAAAGTAAAATATATTAAGAATTAATTTTTTATATTTATTTAGGCCTTTTCTGAAAGTTTATTGTATAAAATGTGGGAAGCTCTATGTGATTCATGTAGAGAATCTCCCAGAACGTTGGGCATGTAGTTATACTGTGGAGGCTCAGCCGTCTCCTATGTGTTGTCTTTGTTGTAACATGGATCTTATTTTTTTACTTCTATGATTCCTCTCCTTTAGGTCATGGCTTCAAGTTCGGCCCAGTCATTGGTAAGCTCCTGTGTGAGCTCAGCCTGGGAGAAGTGCCTTCCTTTGACCTTTCACCTTTCAAAATCAGACGTTTCCAGTCAGAGATGAAATCAGCTTTGTAGGATCAGGACTGGATTCATGAATCCTTCCTCCAACTCTTTTATTCTTTCAGATCATTGTTATAATCTACATGTTTATATGATGTCACCAGTTTTAGAGCTCCTAAAGACAAGATGTGTTTAACAACTACCCTTTGACACGACATGAATTTCTGGTTTACTTTGTTTAGTGATTTCACCATCTAGATAAAGTTTAAACCTTAGTGACCACCTGAAGAGGATCTTATTACAAAGCAAAAACACTTTTAGAGTCAAATAATTTCACAAGTGAAGCTGTTTTTCTCTTCTGATCATTTTATAATTTTCTGACATTCAGACCAGTTTTAGTCTGACTTGATATATGAGAATAAAATTGTATCTGAATTAAACTTCTTCCAAGAGTAACTGTTGGTGTAGATCCTCAGTAATTTCATCTGTCAACAGAAAATTTTCTTATTTTACTTTTTACATGTAAGACATACCAGCTGTTCTCAGAGCTTCCTCTCAGTAATGAGCTGCTGGAACTTTCCTTTTCTCCCAAAAGACATTCTCCTGTCTGTCTGAGTTACCATTCATAATTTTTATGTGTGAAAATAATCAATGAGGAAAACTCTTTAGTAAGCAGACAGCAATAACTCGCTGAGTCAGAAAAAGCCAACGTCAAAGGCGCTTCAAGTCAATAACTAGAATTTATTTACAATATTGCAAAGATAAAATTAACAAGTGGTCAGTTTTTCAGTGAAGAAAAGAAACAAGAGTTTTCCAAAGCTAAAATGAATCCTACATGTTTTGTATATAAATACAGTGAATAAGGGGTTAGCCAAAAAAAAAGAGGTGTATGTCAGTAAAAATACGTTCACTTTTGTGTCGATATCAGATATATTAAAAAAGCTTCCAAAAATCCCACATTGTGAAATTCCACCCAAAGCTCTCAGACAGACATGCAGTCACCTTTGACCCAAAACGACTCTCACACTGAAACTCATTACCACGTCTAGTAACTGAACATGTTCAGATTTCAGAACAGATTTTCTTGTTGCTCAAATTAAAATGAGCTAAATGTGACACGGTAGACAACTCCACCAAACGGCTTAAGCATGATCTTGGTTCCACAGGCTGTGGGTTAGTTAGGAACAATGGAGACGTGTGGATCATCGACGCCAGAACCAATAAAAGATCCAAACATGATGCCTCTAGTGGGAGCAGTGGGTCTGCCTCCTGGTCAGAGAGAGAGAGAGTGACCGGACCGCTCTGCCTCAGCCTCCCACCACCAGCCTGGACACTCCAGCTCTGTACTCTAAATATTTTCCAGTGTCTCATTAATCCTTTCAACAATTTACATCCCGTTTTCTTATTACACATTTACACCATTTCAATATACAACTCTGACTCAGTCATGTTGCTGAGTCAGCAGAATGATGACATCAATAAGTTTTTGTTTTTTTTAAGTTAAATTAAGTAGTTCATAGGCAGTTTCAAATACATCACTATGAAAGCAGTAAAGCAGGTGCGGTAATGTGTAATTCATTCACACACACTCACACACACACACACACAGCAGAAATGTGAAGCTAAAACGATGTAAGAATCAGGAAGTACCATCTGGAACAGGTCATGTGATGAAGTAGTGGTTACCAGGATGGGAACATGTTCTCTGTGCAGATCAGTGCTTCCAGCAATGACGTCACCATATGAATGAGGCCGTTGCAGGCCTGTGAGTGTTTTAAGAAGCTTTTCTGGTTACTAGTTTTGAATGTAACTCAAAGGGCCGTTCAGCTCATTCAAACACACTGGAACATAAAACAGGATCTTACTGGGATTTTTTATGTTGGTCTAATTCCTGAATTAGTCCATTTTACTGAGCAAATGATAAATGTCTTAGAATGGGATTTCACTTGAACTATTCAGGAAGTTAAACAGTCTGAGTAACACTAGCATGCTATGTGGTTGGTAGCACATGCACACTGCCAGACTGCTGCTGCACCCACATGGTGACAGGTTGCCATAGAGCTTAACTAGCTGCCCTGGCAACTACAAGCTGTTCCATGGCTGTGTGTGGAGGTGAGGGTGTTCATGTGAAGAAGCACCAGAGGAAAACCAGTCATGGTGAGCCTTGTTGCTGCTGCAGATAATGAGTGTTTCATGGTGTCCCATCCAGACTAAACTTCATCAATTCTTAGTTTAAAAAAAAAGAAAAAAATAATATTTTGCTTTCACACCTGGGTTGTATTATTGCTTATTAGCAAAGGAATCAAAACAAAAAATTGGTCCCTGAAAACTAAAACATTTTCTTAAAAACGGCATTTTCAGCATGTCAACTAATTCTGGGGAAACAATAATATAAAAAATAAAATGGTGCAATATCAGCTGGATTCCATAAAGAAGGAAACTACATCAAAGTTAAAACTGTGTGTAAATAGCAAATGCAACAACAAAGCCGCTGTGTTTTAATCTGGTATTTACTTAGGAAATTCAAGTTAACTTCAAACTGTTAAAGTTTTCAGGAGAAAAAAAAAAAGATCCTTGTAGCATCCGAGTGATGCACTCTTCTCTCTTTGGGAGGAGTACAGCATGGGGAGCATACTGCAGGAAAATAAAGAGCAGACTTTATGAGACTATAATAAGCACATGATGATGAGCGTCATGGATTTACAGTGCAGCAGCTGCTTCTTAAAACGGCACTTGTTCAGAGAAAGAAGGAACGGATGCTGGTGCTTTTCTTAGGTCTAAGCATTCATTGTTAAACGGTTGCAGAGTGTACACATGTACTGCTAGCTAATGCTTTTTGGCAATACATGGAAAGCCGTAGGATTTTGGTGTTGAAGGTGTGAAATGTGGATGAAGAGCTTGTGTGTGGCAGAGTCTGCAGTTCAAGCAGCTACCAGCATCCACTGCTCTGACTCCAGGTGTCTGGTGGAGCAGACCACTGCATTACTGTTGTGCATGATTGTCCAACACTGCAATTCTGCATGCAAAGCAAAGTGTTAAATCTGACTGAGTGCACTATGACACCTCCTCATCATCATCATCGTCATCTTTCAAATGACTGCTGTATCTGTATCTGGAGCGGGACGAGCTGGTTGTCCCCGGACCGCCCTCTTTCACTTCTTCCTCTTCCTCATCAGACCTGTCGTAGTGGGAGCGTCTTCGGATGGGGGAGCTGCAGCAGCACACAGAGGAGACAATCTGTTAACGAACACGACAAAAGGGAAAAGACCGCAAACAACCAGAGAGCTGCGTTTTCACAAAAGTGAAATGAAAACAGAAGCCAACAGAAGCGCAGACTGTGCAGTTAGCGTGATCCTCTACCAGTTCTTTTAACAAAGTTTAGTTTGGCCAATCATTATCTCAGACTTTGTTCTGTCTCGTTCCAGGAAGCCCACTGTGATCCACTCTGTACTCCACACTCCGTTCTTGTGCCTGCTGCCGGTCTCCAGCAGTCAGTGGGCGAGAGGCAGGGTCCGCTCTGGACTGCAGACACCCACACACACACACACACACACACACACACACACACACACACACACACACACGACACACAACCATGCACACGCCCTCACACTTAAGGCCAGTTGTGTGTTTGGACTGTGGGGGGAAGCCGGAGCACCCAGAGAGAACCCACTCATGAACATGGAGAACATGCAAACTCCATGCAGGAAGACCAAAAGCTGGGATTTGAACCCAGGACCTTCTACCAACTGCTCCACTGTGCAGCCCACTATCAACATCACTGTCCATCATATTGTTTATTTATTTTTATTTTGTTTCCACAGAGATTGGTGGACAGTGAGGCTGGATCAGCTCAGTGATGGAAAGAGAGGATTCTATTTTAACTTTGTTTATTTGAGAGATTCCAGTTCTAGTTGGAAAAACCACAGAGCCAGCAGGTTCATTTTAAATTGGCTGAATTCTTTCAGCTTATTTCCCACCTAATCTCTCTGACCACAGCACATTTGTAATGATAAACCCCAACACTTTGTGGAAGGTTCAGTTCCTGTGATTGCTGACTGGTCAGTTGCTGAAAAACTCACTGGATTGACTGACAGGTGGCGACATGTCACTGAGAACCACTGGGTTAGAGAATATCTGATGTTTTTGCTGCTACTTCAGCTTGTCAGCAGAAGAAGCAGTATAATCGCTACCTGCTGTCTGCACCCCTTTAGTCCTGGTTCGGTGGTGGAGAGAAACATCTCAGGGTATCAAGGAAGATGAAAGTATTCCCTCATAAAAGGCTCTATGAGATTCTTCTGGCATCAGATGCATACAAAATGGAATATGGAAACTTGAAATAAAGGGAAGTATTTTATAGACCTTGTTGGAAACAGCTGTTAAACATGAAGTGACCAACTGAAAACCCTCAGCTCTGTGTACCAGAGATAATGTATAGTGAAAACTGGTAGAGAGAAATAAACACAAAGTGCTTTGAAGAAACTGATTTAAAATGTTCAACATGCAGTAAACTGTGCGGAATATTAAACAGCTTCTGCTCTCCCTTTAGGACAGATATGGAGCTACTCAACAAAAGCACAAAGCTTTCCACCCGGGGTTAACTGAAACAAACCAGCAGTCTCATCCAGGCTGAGTGAATGGCTGATGATGTTAGTCATTCTGTGATTGGTTAGGTCACACCATGCTTCACAGCATCCTTCAGGCCAGAAACCTACTGTCTGCCTCAGTCACTCTCTGTCCGGTACAAGTACTTCATCATCAGGCGGTTCACCTTCTTCTTCCTTTGTTTCTCATTCTTCTTACTGATTGGCTGCTTCTTGTTGGGTGGCAGAGTCTCCTCCTCATCTGGACTGGGAACCGATCTACCCACGGCTGTTTTCACACTACTGCAACTCCGGTAGGAAATGGTAGATGCATCAGAAGTTGATGTAGAGTTTGACTCAGAATCTGATTCAGAAGATACTGACGATGATGGACGTTTCTCTTTTTTCTTGGACATTTTTTGGGACTTTTTGAGCCACCTTTTAGAGTTGGTCCTTTCAACAAGATCGTCTCCAGAACTGTCGGATTCAGAGCTGTGACTTCTCTTTTTCTTGCTCTTTCTTTTGCTCTTGCTGCCATGGTGATGGCTGCTGGTACTGCAGGACGATCTCCTGCAATCCACAGCAGATTCAGAACATCTAGCACCTCTGGTGGGATACATCCTCTCTCCATTCTCCATCTTTCGGCTCTCATTTTCATTACTCCTGGATTTTTCATCATCTTCAGAGTCTTCCAAGCTCCTGCGCTTGAATTTTATTGGTTTATAATTCAGCACTTCATTGACGGCTTTCTCCAAGTCAGGGTCAAGGTAGTTCTGATGGCTGACCGGCCGAATGTCCAGGGTATCAATTGGCAGATCAGCAGAAGTGGGCCTGTCTCTGGGTGGAGGCATTGATAAACTGCGACCAATGGAAGACAGAGGACTGAACATGGACCTCTCAGTTAAGGCCACACTTCTACTGTCATCTAGGTCAATGCCATCGTCACCGAGGTAACTGCTACCAACTAGAAATACCTGGGAATCAAGTTGGCCAACACTTCCAGGACTTTGACTTCTTGATCTTCTACTGGGAGGGCACTGGCTGCTGCTGGCCCCGTCTGTACCAGAGATGCTTTGATGGTGTGTGTATAGGCCTGATAGCCCCAACCTGCTGCCAGTACATACTTTATTCCTCAGGTTTATCTCAGGAAGGGTGGAGGATGATCCTGGCTTAGTGAATGAAAGATTAAAATGACCCCAACGGCTGTCCGTACCTTTCCTGATGCTACCATTAGCCTCTGAACCAGCCTGAGAGATGACTGACTGTTTGTCACTCACGTCATCCAGTGAAAGAGGAGGTCTCCTAGAAGAGGCTAGATAAGGGTCAACATGACATTTCTGGTTTAGCAGCTCAGTTTTGCATCTGCTTGGGACGTTGCCTGACTCTGCTTTCTTGGTAGACCAGAGGAGGGAGTCACTTTTGTCTATGATGAAATCCAGGTCAGGTTTTTTTCTATAACTAAGAGAGGCCACAACAGGCACCGGCCTGATTGTCTGTCGCTCTCTCTGCTCTTTATGTTTCTCCTTAGCCTCTTTATACTCTTTTCCTTCCTTTAAGTCGGTTTTTACAGCACATCTAGAACAACACAGTGTGAAAAGGGTGAATGAAGGAGAACACAGAAAAGCTTGTGACAAAGATGAAATACAAAGTTGAATCAAGCAAATGTAGAAGAAAATGGACTACATTTAAAAGTAATATGAGAACATATTCAAGGAAAGTGTATAAGAAATGCTGGTAAATAAACAGGGGGGAAATGAAGGAGACAGAGACCTTTCAGTTTTACAGTATAGGACACTAGGAGGACATGTGAAGGTCGTAAACGACGACCCCAGTACTTCTTTATGATTTAGCTCGACTGCTTTAGAGAACCATGTTTCTCTGTGGAGACAAGAAAAATTGAGGAGGCTAAACTTTGTCTATAATCTTTCTTTTTAAAAGATCATAGACAACATTTTTCAACTCAAAATCTTGATAAATATGACTGGTTGTAGAGTTAAAATAAATGTAGTTAATTTGGTTCTAATGGACAGAACCAGTGAGATAACTCCTGTGGGATGTTCTGATCATTTTCATCAGGCAGCAGTTGAGGGAACCTATGTCTGTGACTGGATGGTTTTATATTCACATCAAATGGATTACAGAGAAATTCGACCTTCAAGTTCTCAAGTTTAGCTTCAACCAATCACTGAGTGAACTTGGCACTAAGTGTGCAAAGCCCACCTTATGTTTGGCTCATTTCTGCTTCACTTCCAGGCTTCAGCAGGAAGTCAAGCAGGGCTCACTGTGCTGCCCAGCCATGTATATTATGGGATCTTTGCTATAACTGGTTGTTTTCCCCCAATAATTGCAACAGATAAATGTGAAATATCATAATATAAATCACATAAATTCACGTTACGTCCCCCCACACTGGCGCTCACTAAGATTTTGGATTCTTCTTGGGTCTGCTGCTAGCTGAAAAATGTCTCTCTTTTCCATTATAGGAATAATGCTAGGAGTGTTACCTATTGCAGGTGTAACCATGCTTTACCAAAAGTTAAGTAGTTGTTATATTTTAAATAATTCAAATAAAGACTTAAATCACAATGATTGGAAATGGAAATGTCATTTCAGAGAAAACGTTGCCTCACTTAAGTTTTACATATATAAATATAAATAGTAAAATATATAAATGTATTATTTTTCTATTCTACAAGCAAACAAAAGTGAATATAATCAAAAAATACCTATGGCTAGCAAATCCGATGAATCAGTTTATGTTGCTTCCACTGATGTGCGTATAAGACAAGCATCTTCTGCAGAGATAACCCACACATTTTCACTGACCTGTCCTCATCTGACAGGTTCTTGACAGTGCCATCATTTTTGGACAACCAGGACTTCACTCCATCCACACGGTCCTCCACTTCAGAGTCTGTGTCTGAGTTTCCCTGACTGCTCACCAGTTAGGGAAAGGAAGAGACGTTAGAGGCAGAAGAGGAGAGAGTTAGAGGCAGCCATGGAAATGTTAGTCAAATACAGACAGGTCTTCTGACATTCAGAAAGGAAGAACAACATTAGGGTTCAATGGGAGCGAGCCGACCCAGGAAAACGTCTTCTGTCGTTACAGTTGATTAAGAACAGGTGTAGATATTAGTGCGGAGGCTGACGAGGGCTTTAGCATTATATCTGGACAAAAGGCAGACAGACAGACAGAGAACATCTAGAAGCAGACAGACGGAGCTGCATGGAGCTACATGAGAGGCTGTGGATTAGGAGGTTCAGGAACTCTTTGTATCACTTTGTTGTACTTACGAGGGTTCATGATGCCAAAAAAGATTAGTCTGTGAGTTACTCAGAAAAGCATGAAGAATTTTCAACACAGTTTTTTTTAATAAAATGTAAATAAAAACAGATGTATTAACTGATCATACTTTTGTTTATAAGTACTGGTCTCAGTTCCCGTCAGAGAATTGTTGGTTAAAGAAAAATCATTTTTTATCTACAGGGTAGCTGAATAATTTCAGGCTTTACCTTTATAAAAGCAATAGCAACAACACTAAAGAAATCATCACATATTTTTGTCCAAAAGCCTCATAATATAAACTGAGAAAGGTCAATCAGTAAAGGTCAAGAGGCTTCATACTGCAATTTTTAATTCAATAATCCCTGTGGTTGTTTGAGAAGATTCATTTAGACATGCAGGTAGTTGCAAATTGTCATAAAGAATAAAAGATGATATAAATGTGCAACATATCTACTCCTGGTCTTCAACATTAAATCCACTCTGCTTTGGGAGAACTAAGCTATAGAGCCAATTCACAACAAATGTCATCTCGAGGCAGTTTAAAAAATATCGAATTTCCATTCACTCATGCATACAATCCTATTGTTCCTAGTTATCAAACAGTACAGTAAGCTCAGTCAATTACTGAAAGCAATTTAAAAACTTTTTATCTAAGGAAACCCAGCAGATTGCATTGAGTCATTGTCTTGCAGCATTCATTCCTTCGGGGCCAGCAGGGGGCGACAATCGCTTGCGTTGTGTTGTTAACTTTACAGCAATCACTCACACTTAAGTATCAGTGTTATAAATCATTTTTCTACTATAACAAATGTAACCAATGCAAACTTTAAACAGAAAAGGCCCCATATACACTTTATAAAGCAAAAGCATTAAGCAGGGAAACCCACAGACACTGTGACAATCCCTCCCTTCTGCATGAAGGACTACAGACATGCAACATGTGGAAGGTTTAACATCAGGCTGCTTGATTGCCATCAAGTTGTTTTTTGAGCTTTGACCATCTAGCATGTCTATGTCAGTGTGATCATGACAGCTGTAAATGTATTATGGAACATAAAAAGGCAGTTTTTCTGGAGAAAATTTATGAGGGCCTCAATCAAGGGTCCTAACTTAAGAATCTGTGGAGGGAGCAACGGATAAGAATGGTGGACAGGAGCTTTTCTGGCTTAATCACCAAAATATAAATCATCAATATATCAGTGCAAAAAGACACAAAACATCCTGAATGCCAACAGAGATTTTTCCACTGATAAGGGTACTACAAATACCACTATATTTTCATGTAGGTGTAAATAAAAAACTAATTATTTTCTGTAAGTTTGGTCCTCACTTTTACAGTGTCGTTTTTCCTATGAGAAACAAACCCATTGGTTGAATGAAAACGATTTTCCATCTACATCTGGTAGTGACAGGAACTGCTGACTTACCTGGTTGTATTGTGTCTCATGCTAGCTCCAGATGCTAACATGAGAGCTAACCAATTCACATGTATTGCATGTATTGTTTTGAATGATGAAGATTCTGGTGTTGCCTGAACCTTTGGGAACACCTACCAATTTATTCTGATTGTGTTTTCTTAATATGTAATTAATAACCCAGAGTCTGATGAATGTGTTCTGCTCTAAACTAGAGTAACTGCTGAAAATCCTACTCAAGAATTAATTACTGGTAGTCATTTTTTATGTCCATCAACAATTTGCAGCTCAGAAACAGACTTAGGATCAATGCAGAAAGGTGAGAAAAGGTGAGCACTGTTAAATGCAGTGCACTTAACTATTAGTTGAGATCTAGGGTGAAATCTGTGGGAGCAGAACAGACACTGACTGCTGTCTGTTCAGGCAGACTACAACCTACAGTCTAATACTTTGTTTTTTCTCACTTAAAAATGAGAAACCCAAACAGGTGATATGTCTTTTCTATGGTACAATCTGAATGATCCACAAAATCAAATGCAGTCATTCAGATGGTAACCATGTGGTATAATGCCCACATGTAACCAGTGATGACTGATTACACATCAGCCACAACCAGGTGAGGTCCATGGCCGAAAGCAGAGCTGCTCACACTGAGGAAACTCTTCCAACAACAGACAGCGTCCTTCAGTCAGGCAGAAATGAGGCGTATTTAGCTAGAAGCAGAGCAAACAGGCAGCAGGTGATTCATGGTGTCTGGGGCACCTTGATCTGCTGCACACTGGCTGAAGCATCAGTGAAAAAACTAAATGAAGACAGATGTTTATTGCTGTTAAAAGGAGAAATTGTTTCATAGTGCGGTTAATAGCAGTAATGCTAATTCAGCTGGATGTGAAGGCATGCAATGAAAAAGCGCAGGTGGGTTGAATGTGTTGATGATGCATTTATGACACAGTAAGCCTCACTGTTTAACCCATGAGAAAAACTGATAAGTTTTATAAACTAAATGATGGAGAAAATAAAAGCTAAGCTTTGATCCGTCATGTGATATATGCATCATCACTTCCAGCAAAGAAAGAAACAACACAAGACCATGATCCTCACATTCGGTTCCTTCTTTTCTGGTACTTTGCCACCATATCCTGCAAACTGGTCACAGTGATGATGATGGTTATGATGCAAGGAAGAAAAGACAAGGAAGGAGAAAAATAAAAGACAACAGAAGGACATAAAATGAGAATCATGTGAAGCAAAATGCAGAGATGAGAGTAAATAAAAAAATTGGGTGAGTATCTGATGCTGGGATATTCCTCGCTTTAGAAAATCTGACAGGTTTTTAGGTAGCATGGCTGCATCCAGAAACAGTCTTTGCTAGTAAACCCTGAACAATGTTATTCACTTGGAGCTGAACTGGGTAATGCAGCTCATATTAAAATCAATTAAACACACTTGTTTGGGGGTAAAGGGAAGGCAAAGGTTTAGTCTGAGTTTTCAGAAGCAAAATTTGGATACGTCCCTGAGGCAGAGCTGCAGGATTTCCAACCAGGCTGCACACTGCACACACTGTGTGTGTGAGCATTAATAGACAGCATATTTAGCTTTGACATGTTAATAATTAAGCCCCGTCTTTGTTTTAAGGTGCGCTGCCTTTGGCTTCACTTTCTACATCAGGATATCAACTGAAGGTCAAACTGATTTAGGGGTTTTGAGCCATTTTTTGATGTTAATAGACGAGCGACAGAGCAAACACACAGAGAGAAGCTGCAGCTTCTGCTGTGAGCTCTGACCATCCTGCAGATAAACAACTGAAGGGATATTACAGACAGATCTATTCACACAAATGAAGATTCTCTCAGCTTGTGTCTAAAAGGAAATCTTATTTTTCTATTATTAAGGGCAAAATGATTTATTGGATTAATCATGATGAATTTATTATTAAAATAATTCTCAACCAATTTAGTGATTGATCGCTGCAGTACGTCACTTTTATAAAAATATATTTTTTACATATTTGTTGAAACTGTCACTATGTCATGACAGTATGTTATCAGATAGATATGTGGGGGAAAAATTGAGCTCCTCTGCCTTCTCCCAATGCTTACTAGAAACAATCAATCAGAGCCAGGAGGATGGTCTTAGTGCTGCCAATCATTCTCCGTGTGGCGCTGCTCATGCCACACTGCCTTTTGTCCAAACCAACAATTCGTTATTCAGAATTATTGTGGACTTCTGACAGCAAAATGATAGTTTGAAGAAAAAAATCAAACCTTGTGCCAAACCCTGTCTGAGCTGAGCTGATAGTGATTTACAGTCAGACTCTCAGTTTTCTGTTCATGAAATGATTTCCATCTCAAAATGCTGTTTTAGATATAAGAAATGGAAGAGAACTAGTTAAAGTTGTGAGCTTAGTTTAAAATGTAAGTGGTGAACTATGAGCACCACTTATCCGTTCATGTTAACTTGGCTTAACTGATATAAAGCTGGCACAACACAGGTGATATCACTTTATTGTTTTTCAGGTCATGGGCTCTGCACCTGTTTATAAGGTCTTCGTTGTCATCACTCTCCATCTCGTCCTCGATGGCCGCCTGAAGGTCACCTATCCTTTTGAAGGCCAGCTTGAGGTCCGCCTGCAGGCTCTGGTTTGAAGCCTCTAGGCTCTCAATGTCCATCTCCTGTTAAAGAGGGAGAGGGACACCTGGTCATGTTAGCTGGTGCTAAGGAGCGCTCCAACCTAAAGAGTCCAGTCTGTAAGACAGGAGTAAAGCTGATGACTGGAAACTGCTCCTCCTTACCAGCTCGTGTTTCTTGTGGCTTGCCTCTGCTTCTTTTTTGGCCAGTTCCCCCATTTCCTCTTTAATGTCTCGGATCTGTCTCTGCAGTCGCTTATTCTGCTCCTTCTCACGATTCTCGCTGCTGATGCGCTGGTCTCGCTCTTCTGTCAGCTTCTCCACATTCTCCTTCAGACGAGCTACAAGATTCTGTACAGCAACACAAAAAGTTGCAAAATGTACACCATCCTGGTTTTCCACATGTCTGGAAGTTGTACAGAACTCAAAATAAGGTAATAAATGAGTTCATTGTTCCTTTATGAAGATCATTTTCAGGTTTTAGACACAGTTAAGGGGTAATCTGTTCATCCTTTTGGCCTCCTGGCTTTTCTTTTAAAGTCACTGTGTAAAGTTTTAGGAAAGAGAGCGCTGTTGACTCTTTCATGAAGGATTCTAGTCCATTCTTCTTTTCTGCTGAGATGCTACTGCATTAATCATTAAAACTTCAGTATGTAACTTTTATAAGAAGAGGTTTTATGTTTGTTGAAACTGTCACTATGTCATGACAGCATGTTATGAGACAATGTGCGGAAAAAAGTTCAGCTCTTCTGCCTTCTCCCAGTGCTAACTAGAAGCAACTAGCAATCAGAGCCAGGAGGATGGTCTTAGTGCTGTCAATCATCCTCCACGTGGCGCTGCTCATTTCACACCTGCCTTTTGTCCAAACCAACAATTGAAGTTCTTAACAGTAATTCAGAATTATTGTGGGCAATAACTCTGGATTATTGTTCACAATAACTCATCTGATAATAATAAAAAAACCGATCAGGAGGTCAGTAAGACCACTACACTACATAAACAGACCTTTGTCGTTAGCTGTGTACATACATACTGATGACTACTTTTCCCCACTCATGTCCCACTTTGGCTCCTCACCTCCAGTCGTTTGACCTGCGACTTCTCAAACTCCATCTTGGTCTCCAGTTCTCGGATCTTGGCCTCCTGACGATTGGCTAGAGATTTCTCAACCATGGATTGCTCCTGGAACTCCAGCTGGCTCTGGAGGACCTGCATCTGACCCATATCAGTGCTATTAGACCAGAGTGTATTATTAACTTAAATAATATGAAATCTTTAGTGCTGCACATACTGTCCTTAAAAATGAGTGAAGCTGATGTTTTAACCCACAACTCATACATGAGCAAAAGCCTCATTTTTTAGCTGAGACACTGCAGCCACCTGAGTGAAGAACATGTTTATTTCTACAATAGTGGAAATTAGAACTTCAGGCTTTAGCCTGATTCAGTCACTCCTCTTACGGTTAACATAATAGTGTATATTGCCCCTATTCTAACTAAAATAAATGGTATAATTAACAATTTAATGACCATGAATAAGAACAAATAGCTAATATTTTCATGCATTAGTAATTTTCAGTATGTGATTGGTGAGCACACCTTAGATTCTGGATACTTGCAACAAAACTAAATAAAAGTTTATACTATGAGGTGTTATTGTTTTCTCTGTACACAGACTACCCTAACCACCGTCATCAAAGTAACATTGGTCTCCCCCAATGTTACTGTGTGGATGGCTTTGGCTGCTCAACAATAATACTAAGTTGGGTATATCACAGCAAACTTAAGTCATCATACAGTAACTACATGTACAGCTCAGACGCAGCTTATGGAAATCCTCAGCAAAAAGTTTTCAGTCAGATGCTTACTCATCCCAAAACTAACCTTTTCCTGAACCTCCTGTTTCTCCTTGAGGGCCTCCTCCAGCTGAGACTGCAAGTCGTTCATTTGAGCCAAGTTCTGAGCCAACTGAAACACAACACAGAGGACAGATGACAGTCAGCAAATGAAGTGAGTAGACATCAAATATTTTGATGCTTTTTGTTTCAATAAGACTGACCAATCCTCATCAGATCACTGTTAATTACAAAGTATAATGCTAAAACCAAATCAGACTTTTTAAACTGTAGTTGGCACTGAAATGTGCTTCAACATGAACTGTGTCAAACAAGCAGACCTGGTTAAACATCTAGAGAAGCCAATTAAAAGTTTTCTTTTTCCACTATCACTGGAAAAAGACACTATAACTCGATATTCCTGATTATTTTGAAGTTCTTTCTGCTTAGAAGTCATTATCCGACTACTCCTGACAAGGAGCACCTGGGACACAGCAGCCTTGTGTTTCTTCATCAGCTCGTTGAGGTCCTCCTGGTCCTCCTCCGTCCTGGACTGCAGGTCGTTCTTCTCTCTCTGAAGACGGCTCTGCTGTTCTTCCAGCTGGAAAGACGAAAAGCAGCAAACTGATCAATGTGGAGACTGTTAGACCACCATGAGTTAAAACAGCGGGGGGAAAATGCCATCTTTTCTCCACAGATTACAAAATGGGGAAAATACTCTTGTGCTTCCAGAATTTTGCTAGTGTCTATGTAAAAAATAAATATAATGTGATATTTTAGCTCTTTGACCAAAATGAATTAGATGTTAATGTTATATAACAAGATAAAAATGTCACATGTTTACAACTGAAAAGCAGATATTGTTTGAGATCTCTAAGAAATTTTTTAGATAATTCCAGACTGAGTAATGAGACGTTTGAGTGTTTAAGATGTCTTAGTTACAGAAGGTTTCCACAAGCTGAAGCTTCTGGAGGACACAATGACCACATGATGACCACTCTGCTAGACTGTCCTACTCTCCAGTGTTTATGATCTTCTGCGCTTGGTGATTAATGGTTAATTGGTTAACCATTAATCAACTAATGGTTAACCAACTGATTAACCCAGTGTTAATATTAACACTGGGTTCAAAACACAGATAAAATATAAAAGGAAGAGTGTAGAAAAAAAGCTTCCTCTTTAGAAGAATAGAAGCTGCAGTGATGAGAAGCATTGCAGAGAATTGTACCAACCATCTGCTTGGCTTTAGAGATCTCCTCCATCTGAACATGCAGGTCTTCTATCTCCACCTCCATGCATTTCCGAGCTTTGACTGCAGCTGCACAGGTGAACTCAGACTCCTCCAGCTGTAACGGAGACAAAACTCAGTGTTTGATGTTAAATCCAACTTCAAAATTCAGGTTATTTAGAACTGAGTTTTAGCTTTTTTTCAGCTGATGTTTATCCAAAGCTTTAGTTATACAGACCATGTGCTTTGTCCAGATAATTCCTCTTTAAAAGGAGGTGCTGGCTGAAGAGGCATCTTAAAGTTTGTGATCAGTATCGTTTCAGATAACTAGCAGTCCTTGTAATTGCTTTTTTTTATTTTCATTTTTTTAAAGTGGGTGTCAGAACCTGGTTTTTTAGCTGAGCGATCTCTCTCTTGCTGGGTGCGTTGTTCTTTATGTGGTCCAACATGATCTGGGCATCAGCCAGCAAGGCCTTGGTCCTCTTCAGGTCCTTCTTCAGGCGTTTCTCAGTGTCTATGTCACAGTTTGTCACCTGGGCAAAAAGGAACGATCAGGTTGCTCTTCCTCGTTACTTTTCTTATTTTTTATATGGAGCGACTCCCAACCGTTTATCGTCTGTTCATTAGGATAAATTTAGGTAAGTATAAGTTAGAATAATTCACAACCATGCCCGTGTTTATGATGTGATATAATAAAGGTGCATCTAGAAAGAAATTTTCTGTAGAAAGTGAAACCTAGAAGAACCTGGACATACTGTCTTCACCTGAGCATCACTCGGGTGATGCACTGTCAGTGCAGGTGATTGTGTTCAGTGTTTGAAGTGTTTGTTTAAAGCTGATCAGACACTCATCACCATCAGGTGTCCTTACCTTGCTCTGTGCTGACAGAAGCTTCGCCTCCAGCTCTCTCTTCTCCTTCAGCACCTTCTGCTTTTCATCATATTCTTCTTCAAGCTGGACCTCTATTTGCTTCAACTACACAAACACACATGCAAACACTTAAAATATACCTAAAAATAAAGACACTTTCTTGTGTCTATATACGTGACAATGACATTGTAGGACATCATGGGGTCGTTTCTGTCTCTCAAAGTCTCAAAGCCCGGTAAGGTTGTCATGTTTAGATGTCTGACAGGATAAATGGGAACATGCTCTCTTGAAGTCAATCTTATGTTTCTAATTTGAAACGTTGATGTGAAGTGGGTAGGGACCTCGCTTGTGTTCATCACAGCGCTCATGATTCATTAAAAGTGCTTTATGAGATCAGCCTGGCTGACTCCTTGTGATATAACTTTATTATAAAATTCTAGTGACTTTCCTGAATGTTTCATTGTTAGCACCGTTGTCATGTGGAGATGCTGCATTTAGATTAGTGTTGCCCCAATGATCTTTGAGGTCAAACGAAGGCGTTTAGAAACCTCTAATTCTAACTTAGCACCCTTATAAAACTCCTGTTATGTGGTTTTCAGTTTGAAAATGAGCCCTCTGGGTCAGGTAGTATAAAGCTGGCTCAACTGATTCTCTCTTCAACATTTCCATGTAAATGCTGAAGGAAGGAATGAAGCTTGTCTAAACACAGAAAATGTCAGGAAGAAAATTAAACACCAGAAGCACTAAAACTGGAGTGATGTAAAACGTTTCAGAAAATTTCATAGTAGTAAGGAATTCCATCAAATGACTGTTTCTATTAGACTGCAGTATGTGCTCCTAGTTTCTCTCTTTCACTGTCCTGAAGCCGCTCTAGTTGAGAGGACAGTGCCCCTACTGTTAGACATGAGGTGGTGCTGTTAAGGTGAAACATTAATCCTCCTGACCTTCTTACTGCATAACTGCCTGATCTCCTCCACCTCATCATCCTTGCTTTCGATCTCCTTAAAATGTGTCTGACGCAAACGTTCCATCTCCATCTCCAGTCGCAGCTTGGCCTGAAACACAGATCAATCATCATACACACACACACACACACACACACACACACACACACACACACACACACACACGTCCACATGTCAGGGACAGCCTGACCACTCCCAGCAGATTTACTCCCAAACTCCCATCATTACATCCCGACACAGAAGAATAAAACCCCGTTTGTTTGTAAGAATCAAAAAGCTTCCATACGTCATCAGATAAAGTTTCTTCTGCATAATGACTGAGTTAGCGAGTTTGACATATGCTGTCTGACTACAACCTGTCAACATCTGTACCTGCTCCAGCATCTGGATGGTGCCAGCTTGCTCATCCAGCTCCTCCTCCTGGTCCTTGATCTTGGCTTCCATGTCCCGAAGCTGTTTCTTCAGCTAAATCACATGGATGGTCACAGATGATTGCAGGGGAACCGCCTGAACAAAGACTGAGCAATTTGACTTAGTCTGTTGCCAAAAACCTTAGCAAGAGATGCTTCATCCTTGGATTCCTGGGAGTTAAGATCCTGTAGCTCTGCTTCAACCTGCTCCAGCTTCAAATTCACTGTACGCAATTCAAGGTCCTTCTCCTACAAAACACATGAAGCAGTCAGACCAAACCGCGCATTGAGTGAGAGAAAGAGGAAGTGAATTGTCAGTGCAACACGGGAAGCTTGAGCAAAGCGAAGGAGGAAGTCAGACCATTTACAAAAACACACATAATTGTAAGCCTGCCTGTTGTAGAAGTAACAACATACAGTTTGAAACTTCTGCAGGCGCTTATTACCAACTCAACTCAAAAAAACGGAAAAGCTTGGTCCCTGCTAGTGCCACATTTACTGGTACTAAAGCTTCCTGTTTGTCCCTCACCTCCAGCAGAGATGCGCAGTACTGCTGCTCTCGTCACAAAGGGCCGGCCTAGGGGCCCCTCTTCCAGCTAAGAACAGCAGCACCACTAACAGCATTTCAATGCAGATTTAGGAGAGGAGGCCGAGTTTAATTGGGCCAGCTTTCAAGCGATCACTGATCACTGTAGTCTACTAAGTATTTGTGAACAAACAGATCTCAAACACAAGCTTAAACTCATAGTATCCGATTGTTGCTATGGTAACACAACAATCTAACTATGAAGATTATTTAACACATTTAACAGCATTAAATTGTTTATTCTCAATAAACAAATGTTAAAATTCTAGTGTTAAAATGTTAGCATTTACGGGGGATCTGAGGGGCTCCTCAGATCCGTTAGTCTGAGGGGCCTTAGATTCGGCTCTACATGTGACCAGCATTATATGGTGTTTTAAGATCCACTGGCTCATTATTGAACTGGGATTTAACAGACATGCACAAAAATTCATATTAACAGTGTATGATTTTTATAGGGGTTTTTTTTTGTCGTTTTTAAGGCTCTAGATGTATGTTTAATTATTGTCAACAAAGTCTTCCAGTAACATATAATTACCCAGTAATATTTTTACATTTCCTGTCAAGGTAAGATTTTTTGATAGAAAAACCTGGCGGGCTGCTGGTGGACCACCCTGGTGCCTGACCACCGGGCTTTGCAAGCTGTCTGTGGAGAAACCCTGCAACTGGTAACTTTTTGTTTTCTCAGTAGTTTTTCTCTCCTGGTTACACCTGGTCTGATGTTCTGGTTTTTTCATACTATTTACAGTGGTCTGTCGCCTTCAAGTCTCTGCTGGAACCTGTACAGGTTTTTACCTCATACAATCCCACTGTGTGATGAGAGGTATAAGCTGTTAAACTGTTAAACACGCTTGGCAATATCAATTATGATTAACCCTAATTTACCATTACTGAACGTCCCCACCAATCGCACAAGCTCCTCAGCTGCTAAAGAAAAACTCCTGGTAAGAGAATTAATGCCTCACATCTGGTGAGGCATTAATTCTTAGTTCTTAGTCCTCTCAACTAAGAAGGGAATAAATGACAAAAATATGACATCCTAACAAATACTGCATCCAATCAGTACTTTGTGACTGATATTTTAAATACTGATACCTCAATGGTGATTGATATGAAACAGTGAAACAGTTCAGTTAAAAAAAAACTTTGATTGTAAAGTCAAGCTTTCTGCTGAAGTCTAGACAGATTAGGATTGATATTAGCACTGTTTCTGTCACAAGCAGTTATTTAGTGGAAAACCCATAAAACCTGATCAAACATTGTGTTAACATAAAGCTTTGGTGTTTGGCAAAAGTTCATCCTAAATATATTAACAATAGCTTAACATCCCTCTGAAAGCACAGGGACACACACCTCTAGCTGCTGTCTGAGGCTGAAGGCCTCCCCACTCTGCATGTCCTTCTCCCGGGCCAGTTTCTCCCTCAGACTCCTCTCCCTCTGCACTTCGTCCTGAGCTGCACTCAGCTCACCGTCAAACCTACACACAAGCAGCCTCTTGGTGACGGGAACAGAACACAGACACTGCAGCTGACAGAAGTAAGGCTAAACTTAGATTGGCTGTAGGGTCAAACACATTGTACATATTATCTCCGTGGAAAGCTTAGTGACACAAGTCAACAAGGAAGCCAGAGCTCTACCATTAGGAACAGAAAGATGCTACTAATAATGTGGAGCAGCCTTCCGGGCTCACTGTCTAGCAACCTGCTAATGCATGTTTATGAACGATGTAGTGTCAAAGTTTGCGTGTGAGGACAGACTTCCTCTGCTTCTTCTCCAGGTCATGGTTGCGGCTCTGCTGGCCCTCCAGGTGAAGCTTGGTGTCCTGCAGCTCAGCTACTAGCCGCTGATTCTTTTTCTTTAACTGCTGAATGTTTCGCTGAGACTCTTCGTTATCAGCCTGAAGGTCACTGATCTGCAAAACACATGATATTGGTGTTAGATTTGTAAATATCTTTTTCTTTTATATACTCATTAATATCTTTAAGAACGGAGAGATTTCTGTTCTTTCCTGAAATATGTGTTTCTTTGAGTGATGTTTGGCAGGAAGCGACGAGCATCCTAAATTGGAAGCTGATACCATATGGTCTACAGCAAGGGTGATAACTGACGTGGCAGAATAAACAATGGATGATTAAGGGTCGAAGTTTATGAACCAGAGACAGGGAAACTGTACATGAGACCACGGATGTACAAGACATTGTTCTGTGGGTTCATCAGTTCCTGCATCGATTCTACAGAAGGAAGTAAACAAGAACTCTGAACTTTGCATTCCACATTACAGCAGCTTGTAGGTGCAACACACCTGTGACTCAAGAGAACAGAAGAAGCAGCTACGCTATGTGATTAACTCAAGATAATTAAATAAGCTATGTAACTAGGACTGCCCTAAGGAAATAAAAAGAAAGGGTGCAGGAGGAGCTGCTTCAGAGCGGGTAGGAGACTGTAACTGAGGCACGCTCCTGTTCGTTCTCCTTGCAAGTTAATCTAAAACTCACTTGTCTCTTTCTTCTTTTTATGGGTGCTCAGATTCTTCAAACCAAACAATTGGCGTTTTTATTGTACCAATGTCATAATTTTGTATTGATTTCCACTGATTTTAGTGACTGTATTTACGCTTAACCCTAAACGGCTGAAAGGCTTGCAGACTCAGTGACCACTACTGATTGGTTCTGATATTCTGCCTTGGCTCTTGCTATGAGGTAGTGCAACCTCCTGTACTATCTATGTGTACAACTTAGGAAACTAGAAAAGATTTACTAAACAATGAAAATAAGTCATCCAATAAGAACAATGTAATAAATTTTTAAAATAAAGCAAATCTGCTGGCTGTCAGCCTTCATTCTGTAATTACATTGTGATGTCACCACAGAGAAACATACATATGAGAAGAAAGCACCAAAACAAAGAGGAAAACATGAAGGAAAGAGATATTCAACTAAAATCCATTTCCACTACCTGGTTTTTGTACCTGCAGACCATGTAAGGTATGTAAGGAAAGTTTATCAGACATAGTCTGATAAGTCACAGTCCCACTAACGGCAATATAGAGCATAAGATCTTCCATATTTAGACTCTGCTGTTGTCCCATCAGCAACTTGGTGTGTATTGGAGCAGTCGTGTCCGCTCACCCTTCTCTCCAGCTGACGCTTGTTCTGATGTTCAACCTCCAGCTTGTCATCAAACTCCTGCTGCAGTCTTTTCTTGGTGAACTCGATCTCCCTGATGGCTCGCTCATACTTTAACCGCCACTCTCCTCCTGCTTCAGAAACACAATCAGAGACTGCTTCACATGCTACACGATGTTCTGTATCAAACACAATGTTTGTCTGCTCACCTACTCAGAAACTAAAATGTAAAGTCTATGGTGGAAATTAAACTAGGTGTTTAAAGCTGCAGTGTGTAACTTTTACAGAAAATATTTTTTTACATATTTATTGAAACTGATAGTATATGAGACAGATAATCTGTGAAAAAAAGTTCTTTCTCCGCTGTTAGCATATTTAGCAGCGAGTACATGAGGATGATTAACAGTAAGACCCTCCTTTGGTTAGCAGCAGTACATTTCTTCAAATGGCAATAGTAGCTCAGAGAGGTGATTGATCTTGATTGATAACATACAGTAGCTGCTGGTCCGCCCTGTCACAACCCATACATACATGTAAATTCCACAATGTGGAAGCTTATTCCAAATGGAGCAATCATGTGTTGGACCAGGCCAACACACCACTACATTTATTGAGTCTGACCTGTGTCGTCGTCATCCATCTCTCCATTGAGTTCAGAAGCCCTGATGAGCCGAGCCTCCATCACCTCCATCTCCATGGACTCCGTCTGTTTCTTCATGCTGTCAAACTTTGTCTTATTGAAGAGAGTGGATGAGTTGTTACCATGACAACAGAAACAGGCAAATGTCCGTGAGCGAAGCAGCGGCTGGTTGTACCTGCAGGTCCTTCATGTCCTTCTCCAAGCGGAGCCTCTCAGAAGTCTCTGCCTCCAGCAGCTGGGAGGCCGACTCGGCCGTGTTCCGCTCATCAGCTAGCTCTGTGGACAGCTCTGTCATCTGAGGACACACACTAAGGCTCACACATATGCGCCGACATGGTGGGTTTGCTAGTATGCAGTGTATACCAGAAGTTTATATACACCCAATAAAAAAGCAGCTCAGTAACTGAAAGCCTTTAGTTGTGTGTTTACCCTGCTCTCCAGTCGGTCACTGTTCAGCCTCAGCTCGTTCCTCTCCTTCTCCATCTTCTCCAGCTTCTGTTTCAGCTGCTGAATCTCCTCCTGGAAGAAACACACACAGCATCAGGGCAGAACTAACAAATGTTCTGGATGGGTGTTAGCTTACACCTAAATGCTGACCTGTGTTTCAGCATTATATGTAGCCATAATGCTGATTTACAGAAAAATGATCAAAATGTTTGGATACTTGCAGTAAAACAATCAGAGTAGCATGTTTTAAAGAAAACAGGAGGAGCCATTCTTTTTGTGGTATTTTGATGTACCAATTGATTCAGTTTTTACTGCAGTTAACCCAAACCAAAGAAACTCACATCCTTTCCACGGATCTGCTCCTCAGTGAGCTGCACCTCTATCAGAGGTCTAACAGTGGTGAAGAGCTTCCACCATGGCCAGCCCTTCACACCGCGGTTCTTCTTGATGTTCTTCTGGATGCACCGGATGGCAAGATCCTGGATCTGTTCAGCAGAACCAAACCACACACCAGTTATCAGTCTTACTGTCACACACAAGGTGAGATATGATTTCCAATAGAAAATACTCATTCAATCCTAACAGAGTGGCATAAAATAAATGTTTGCTGATGTTTTCTTTTCAATGCAATGAGGTCCTGTAATGCTGATGCGTAGTAGGGCCTGAGCAATCTTGTGGGTTTTATCTTGTGCAATTTATTACCTCTTATTTCAGTTTTTACTGACCAACTAAAGTTGCATAGAAACAAATATTTTTTCTGCTGAATTGCATAAGTGATGTGTTGTAACAATTTTACTACAGGACTGTCCAGTCTCTGTTTGGATGGATTAATAATGGTGTGCAGCTAAGTGAAGTAGGAGAATCAGCTGCTCTCTGACTGGACGGCAGGTTCATTGGAAAAACAGAAAGTACACCCTGTCTTTTATTTGTAGGATAATATGATAGGACTGATCAGGCCACTTGCATGTCAATGCCATCAAATATCCATGAACAGGCAGAACATGGACAATATTCTGAGCCTGATATAAGCGAGCACACAGCCGTCCTACCTTCCTCTTTTTAAATGCCTGTCTGGCCAGGTAGCCTCTGCATGCAGCCTGGAACAGAGAGATGTTCCTCCTGGTCTGGACATCACGCTGCTCCTCCAGCATGGACAAAGTCCCAGCTCGGAAAAACACCTGAAGGACAACGGCAGAGAGTTTTTCAGCTCCATTTCAAGTTGACAGGTTGAGCCTGAGCCTGACTCACTCACTCACCTTGCTTAGCCCCAGGTGGTAGCTGCTCTTCTCCAGCTCTAGGGACTCCAGCAGCTCCTGCACTGCCTAAACACCAGCAGGACAGTCAATTAGTCAGATGGAGAAACATAACCTGAGATTTGCAGTATTTTTGGCAGTGGAATATTGCAGGCTGTTTTCCACATCACAGGAATGGGCGCAGGCTCATGTTGAAGGACTCCACAGAGCTGGATAGCACAGCTATCCAGGCTCACACCATGAGGGCCTGCAGCCTTGTGAGAGCAGAGTCTGACGGCTGACTTCTAACATCTTCAGCAGTAATGTTTACCGTAGAGGTGGCCGGCTGAGGGGTGGGGTAAGGTCACCGAGTAGAGGATGAGGGAAGGAGGTGTGAAGATGAGACCCACATGGGGATGAAGGACTCTGACTTTCCACTCTCAGTGCAACCCCCGTCGGCCCGAACAGTCCGGAAGTACTCAATGGAGACACTGGCATCAGGAGTATCTGTGTGCAGCCATGTCTCCATAAAACACATTAAGTTATCCTCCCAGTACTCTCTGATGCTTGGCCAGTGCTGTTAACACCTCCATTTTGTTGACCAGTGATCTAACGTTGCCCATGGTAACTGAGGGGAGAAACGGCTTATAGATCCTCTTCTCCATAAATCTCTGGTGTTTCTTCCTTATTTCTCTCCTCCACTGTTTGTTTCCTCCTCTGGAACCTCGATGTGTCCTTCTCCAGGTCTCTTCTGGGATTTCTCTGGGTCTGGTCGCCGTGCCTCCTGGCTTCAGCTCAATCAGATGATCCCTGGTGCCAATGAGGTCAAGTTGTGGCCGGAAGAGTAAAAACAGTATTTCCACAGCAAAGAAAAAGATCCAAACTCTCTTCACTAACATGGTTGAAAAGGAGCTTCTTGTAACTTTCAACAGGAAATTATTTATGTAATAAAAAAAACCCATAATGGTTGGGGAAATGCTGCTAAGCTGCTGTGCTCATGTATGATAAAACTAAATGTCCGAATGCTCAGCGCCTGCATACTATCACTTAATTACATAATGAGTAGTGTGGCGGGGTAACCCATGACTACAGATGAGTAACCTGCATGTACAGGAGATCAGAAAGAAGACGGCAAGGAGAATATGAATGACAGCAGCTCTTACCTCTACAAGCTGCCGCAAGGGGCTTTAGCAGAAATCAGAAACATTTCAGGAAGGAAACATGATGAACTGCCAGTCAAAGGGGAAGCAGAGGACAAACTGAACTAACTCATTATTCTCCGTTTACCCCTCAGCAGTCACTGAGCTTTTCACTAACAAGCTTTTCACAACAGAACTGCATAGAAACAGACTCACTCTCTTCTCATCTGGGACTACGTCGGTGCGGCCATGTTTTTTGGTCAGATGTGGTGCTAGAACATCGAAGCGTCTGCGGAACTCTGAGAACACCATGTGGTCTGGGTAACCTGGCAACAGGGAGAGAGCAAACGGTGATTCTCATAGAAAACTCTCAATTCAGCTTAACTGGAAGTTCTGGTTATTGAAACGATTTTGGTAGCATAATACAACAGTTGCTAGTGTCCGTTATCCTGCAATAGCTAGCCCCGCCCACTTCATCACAACCCTCCGGGGCTGACTACTGACCAGTTCTCTGTCTAACAGGTCCGGAAAATCTCTAAGACCTGGGTATTACCCTAAAAGAGATCTATAAGAGATAATCTATTTAAACTGGTGTCGAAAGCGATTCGTCTAGCTCTAACTACCTCCAATCCAGAAGTTACGACCCTTTTCAGTTAAGAAACAGTCAGCTGAGTAGCCCTCACAGCTGCGTAATTCCAATAACCACTCCTGTTAACGGTAGCTCGCTTTCTAAAATATAACTTGCTCTTGGAACCGGCTAGATTAAATTTAGTGACTTGGATGTAAGTCCCTGGGTCATTATTTTACTCTCGCCAAAGGAAATTATGAAGCCTCCTCTTTACTAGAACCATGTACCTTAGTTTTACCTTTATTAAAAGAACTAAAAAAATGATTAAATGACTCAATTAATTCCAATGTCCACCAACCTCATTAGAATCTTAGAGTAAGAATTTATTAAGCAAGCTTAAGCAGGGATATGTGACATACAAATCAAGAATCAATTGTATACAAGTCAAGAGCAGTGTAATAAGATCAACATGTATAATCATACCTTCCTGTCTCTTTCCCTAACCTATGTCACAGATTCTGAGATAGCTTTTTAGGAAGCGAGTTTAACTCATACCCAGTTGGTGGTGGATCTTTGGCAACAGGATCGTCCGAAAACCTTGGTCTGAATCTTTATCCTTTGTGTGAAAAAATCCTCTTTAGAATGGAAGCAAAGTAGAGAGGGCTCAATTGCTTTTGAAAACCCAACTCTTTAATCCCTCCGGGACCTTTGTCCTTTCTCCAAGTCTGTCGCAATGTTTGGGTTGAGGTGAGACCGACGATCGAATCAGGAACCCGGGTTGGACGATTGGAACTTGTCTCCCTTTGGTGGCACGAAGCTTCAGCTTTCCCCGTGGCTCCAGGGTGTGGTCTGCTCAATCTGCTTCTTCTGTTAGCTCTACTTCGGTGCCGCAGACAAAGAACAAGAACTTCTCCTTTTCCGTCTGCTTATATACAGTTCTCTGCCATATGTGTGTATGGGGAGTGTTAGTTTACGTGGTTTCGGCCCCTCCTGTCTACTGGCTGGGATGGAAAGTACCGTCCTTTCCTCAGCGTGTTGTTCTTAGCCAACCATACCACCCCACCCATCCTGTGCGTCTGGCCATCTGTTCAGAACTGCTTGCGACAGCAGGAACTCACAAGTTTCCCTTCTCCTTTTAACATTAAAAACTGTGTGCTTTTCTCTGATTAACTTTTAAACACAGTCAAATTTTAAAAACTTATGTGCTGATTTCCATTAAGCATTAATCATAAGCATTAATCACCTCTTTCACTTATTATATATCATCAAACCTTAATCATTTCATTGTCGTCATGTTATTACAGATCATGATTCGTACACCTCAGAATCATTCAGTAAATCATTCAGTGATTACTTACATACAGTCATTTTACCTATTGTATTCATCCATATTCAACTTAATCATTATCAAAACACTCAATCATTATAAATCAAAACACAAGATTGCTTTATTTCCCTCAGGCTTTCATGCACCTGTTTCTGCGTGTACCTGGATAGATCTCAAACCCCCTACCAGTTTTCTTGACACCCCCTCCTTGAGATCGGACGGTGCATCGCAGAAAACACAAAGTCCGAAGTCAAAAGAGGTCAAGTCCATCACCGCAATCCGCAGTCAAGATGTCCTGTTCGTAGCAGGCAACCGGAGATGATGATGGTGTCCAGGTATCCACAACCTCATACTCTGTCAGATTGGACGGCGGAGAAATCCAGCATTCGGCGTCCAACTGTGGAGGAAGTGGAGATCCTGCTGATCCGGGAGGGCTAATGTCCTCCAGGGAAGACTGCAGAAGCGAAGACAGATCCATCTCAGAGTCTGGCAGTGTTGGTGGGTTGTTACAGTATCCCTCCAACTCAGTCAGTAAATCCTGAAAATCCATATCGGTGGAAGGCGGATCTGGTGAAGGGGATGACACGAAGAGGGTGTCTTCTGTCTGGCACGCTTGGTGAGATGAACTGAGAATCTCAGTTTGGGTACCTTTTCTGTGAGTCGCACTGCTGGTTTGGCATCCGACATCGATAAACATATCCGGCGACACGGGACACGCTGGTGGAAGGTACTCGCCCACTGCCACAACTCGTCCATCGAGAAGGTGTAGAGTTGGCAGGCATTGTCGAGTAAGCTGGTGCTCCCATAATTTCTGGATCACGGGCAGCAGGAGTCCCGTGTGCATTGGAGATGTTGTAAGGTCGTCGTCTTCTTGGCCAAAGGCAGAGGTCCACACTATTTTGTGCACCCGTTCCAGGGATCGAGATGTGGAGGCCGCTATGTAAGGCAAATCTCCTTGCCCTGTGGCGCAGAGAATTGCCGTTACATCGGTGATACGGCTGCTCACGCAACGGTGACACCAGCGGGAGGACGATGCAACCCATATGAATCCATAGGACTCTGCGGCGATCCCACATCCCACACAGCAGGTTGGTGCCTGAGAAGAAACAGCAACCTAGGTAACTTCACGATTAGGGTTTCGGATTAACAATAACACAACGAATATGCAAAAGCGAGAGCAGGGAGTGTAGCTGGTTTAAGCTCGTGTGCCTGCTTGGGCTGCCAGCCAGGGAGAATTAATCACAGGAACCGGAATGTCGTGATCTGGAGCTGGTTCGCCCCAATCATAGACATGAGCGGAATCATGGAATATTGCAGCGTAGGTCATCATCCATACAACGATGGCTAGGTCAGAGGTTTCCTGAAGCCAGTAGAGGACCACCAAGATCCCCCAAACCGTTGCCCAAAGAGCCAGAACTATCCACTTTTGTAGCCATATGCGCCTGCTCCGACCTTTGATGGACAAGGCTTGGCGCGCTAAGTAGACGAGGATAGATACTGCAAAGAGCCCTTCTAGAATAGCTGTGAGGATCTTAAGTGGGGCGGTTCGAGTTGCTTGACGACCCCCAAGGACCAACTCCATTATGAGGGCTGTGGTATCGGTGACGAGCCATAGACAGACCACAACGCCCCTGCGCCAGTTGATGCGGGTACGGCCCATCAGGTAACAAGCGAAGAGGGATGAAGCTAACCCCCACTTCTGGAGGATGATGGGTCGTAGGATAAGCTTGACATATCCTTGTAGCGCAACGAAGATCCTCATAGGATGTCCCCTGGGCCAGGAACCAGTGTGGCAGTAGAGTACCCAGGCCAGGGTAACCCCTAAGTGCTCAAGGGTACTCACTTGAATTGGAGCAAAAAGTGAGTTGGGGTTCGATGTGTTGGTTGAAGAGTTAGATGCCATGATGTCCGATGGTGGTTCTTTTGGTTCCGATGTTGTCGGCAGCTGCAGCGAGGATTGAATGGCTCGCAGGCACACGGCAGCTGTCTTTTATGCAGGAGCAGGCTCCTCCTTCGGGGGGAGGGGCTGGTACTCCCTCTTCTTGCAACGACAAAGTGCTTTCAGCCACACCTCCAGGACGACTTTGCCGACGATTAAAGCCACGGCCACTCCCAGTAGACCAAGGATGTATGGCCACAGCATACTCAGCGCACTTAGCAGCCATTGTTCAACAATGTGGAGGCCTTCTTCCACCACACTAGCAGCCTCTTCGACAACCTCGGTGATTGCGGTCACGATGGTTGCTCCCATAGTTTCATACCAGAAACAGTCGTGTTGGTTCGCTCCTTCGCCCCATTTCTGCCAAATCTCCTTAGAGATTGTGCAGGTGAGGTTGGAATACAAAAGATTAGGTCCAATCCAGTCAAACCCGGGGTCTACTTTCCCATCACATATACTCTTTCGGAAAGCATGTCCTTCGGCGATGGCTATAAGGGGGTTTGGGATGAAGGGAACTGGCAGACCCAGAATACTCTTGCGCTTCTGGAGGTGGTAACCTAGGATTGCGTCGGTACAGGTCTTTCCGCTCACAATAGCCCTCCGCCATGTACCATTGATTTTGCGCCAAGTAACTTCTGAAGAGTGAGTGTCATACTCATCGGCATAATGTTGTTTGCAGTAGCTCTCCCAACCTCGAACCTCGTGGCAGGGTCTTCTAGCTAAACTTATGACACACTCAAGGACTTGTCGCGTGTTATTTTTACAAGTCATGCGCCAGGGTCTGGGGTTGACGTAGTTTTCAGGTCTCCAAAAAACCCCAGGCCAAATCATGCGGTCCTTAGAATAAACTGTGGCGAGGTACTGGTATTTGATCCAATAATTGGTAGACTGGCGGAGACAGGGTATAACCCAGGCTTGAAGTTCTTTTTGCTGAAGTCCCCACCATTCCCAGTCCCAATTCCGAGTATAATCCTCATACCAGGCCCGTAAAGCCCATTTAGCGGTCGGAAGGACGTCAGGATCAGGGCAGTGATACCTCCAGGTGGAATAGAAGGTCTTGCTAGTTTGTACGAGGTCACATCGTGGTGACGAGTGGGTTTTCACCCAGCAAGTGTTATTAAGGCTGTCAAAGATACTGCGCGCAACACATTTGTCAATCTTTGCAAAGTCGCCTTTAGGAGCGCTCAGAAGGTCATCAGGAGTTGGAAGGGGTTGTGTACGTAAATTGGCAATGTGAAAGTCCTCTAGCCCAGCAAGAGAGCGAACCGCTCCTTCGGGGAAGTCTCCCTCGAAGAACGTTTGGTCTTTGGCTATGTACGTCCATGGGAATGTGTTATTTAGCCAGGTTTCAATTTCTGTCCGTATTGATCGTACAGAGTGCCAGAAATCCGACCGGTATTCTTCTACAGCTGTAACAATGTAGTTTTGGCCCTTGCATTTGACGAACTTGTTCCAGAGGCAGGCACTTAACCACCTAAAGTGGTTCCTATAACAATATTGCTGGTCAGATTGGTACATAAACCGTGTTGGACCTTGTCGAATCAGGAAGGCCGTGATGTTAGTCAAACTGTCGTTGGGGGGCGGCCTCATTGCCCAATCGAGAAAGTCGTTTCGGGAGGTGCCGTTAACCTGTGGTCGTTCTGTAATGTTGGCATCCTCTCTGCAATTTAGGTGATAGTCACCCCAAAACTCCCCTCGTGGGAGCCAGGTTTGACAGCCTGAGGACCTGTGCGGGGCCGGGTATACTACTTCGGTATCCCAGTACCCCTGGTTCGGCAACATTAGTAGTGATCGACAAGCCATGTTGCAATGCCATTCTGGAAATCCTCGATCCGGATGGATCCAGTTACACCTGACGGTCCGTCGTTCCTTGCGTTGCAGAACCCGTATCCAGCAGAGTGCTCCTGTGTCGAGGAAGTCATAGGCGTAGATCTCCCAGGTCCGATTCAAGAGGTCGTCTAGGGAGGAGTCGTTCAATTTGTAGGCTCGGCGTTCCACATACTTTTTGCCGTTGTCTTTGGCGAATAATCCGGTTCGATTCTGGGCAGAAGTTTCGTTGTCCCATGGCATAAAAATAGCCGTGGTGCTTGTATTCCAGCAGTTGAAGGTGGCATACTTGGAATGTCCATAAGTGACCTTTGTATGCGTAAGGTACCACGGTCCAACTCCGATGAAGTAGAAGGTCGTAGCGAGAACAGCAGCAGCAAATAGCAAAGCCAGAAGCGTCAGCAGCCCTTTCAGGCAAAGGGATTTTCCTGTTATCGTAGTCGTTTTCCGTAGCAAAGGTTCGTTAGAGGTGTCCGAGTCGTCGTCAGTGTCAGTAGAGCTGTTCGAAGCCGATGTTGAGTCTAGCCAACCCTGGTCTGTAGGCTTGCGCTTCATGCCGATAGCATCCATTTTGGCCAGATTAGTGATTCTCTGGGATCCGGTGCATCAGGCTTTGTACAAATTTTTTTTAAAGCCTTGCTACAGCCTTGGTGAGTAGGGTTCTTCGCAACCCGTCTGGTGGCTCTTCTCTGTTGCAAGGCCGTAAATATAGGAGAGGGGTAGGGTAAGTCGGGCTCCAACCCCCTCCACACCCACTTCCAGTGGAACACCCTCCAATAGTCCGGCCGAGGAAACGGGCCTTGGGCGGTGCCGTTTTTCAGCGCTTGGTCATACCAAGATTCATGATGGTACCCTATTGGGGCGGGAACGGAGATGTAGGTGTACAAAGGTTGCCCATGCAAAGTTAGTCTGGTGCGATACCCCCAGGTTGACGGGGTAAAAATCCTCTGGTGTGGTGGATTAGGGTAGACCCTATCTATTTCCAATTTCAATGGGAGCCTGGTGTTATTAAATATATAACATTCTGGATTCATTTCCCTCTTTATTATGGTTTTTGCCATACTTGGTGATGTGGTCCAAATAATCATGTCATTAAGTGAAATTTCACAATACAGTCCTTGCAGTGGTTCAAGGTAATGGGGACCCCACCTTATCCGTAGTTCGATCCCCTGCACCCTATGATACACTGTATTAAAAGTCCACGGCAGAGATCTTGGGCACATAGGTGAAATTGATGCATAATGGACCGTGTTACTGGACCCTCGTCCTTGCCAAGCAGGCGGTGCGGTGGGGATGAATAAATGTGGCTTCGTTGGAGGGGGTGACGTGTACTCTTCACTTTCCCCCACCTGTTTTGTGTTCTGAAAATCAGTGGGTCGAAGATATATGAGGTACTTGAGAAAATATGCTTCGGTGAGCGGATTGGAAGGAGTGAAATCTTCTCTTGGCATATCCAGGAGAATAGAGGTAGTAGGGAGTCTCAGGAACGGACCTTTATCTGATAGTCCCGACGAGACTCCAACTCCTACTTTGAACATTCTAGTTACAATAACCCTTGTACCTTTCCGTCTTGTGGGTTTTGACTGACGTTGGGACTTGACGACTCGTTTTCCCCCTTCCGGTTTATCCGTTAGTCTTGGTTCTTCTTCCTCCATGGAAATGCTGAAGCGAGCTTTTGCCAGGCGTGGGTCTTGGGTTTCTTCTTAGGAGGCTCCGGTTCGGTGTAGGACACGGTGGCGTAATTCTGCTCGTCTGGCACCACTTTGATGGCTGCTCCGACGGAGTAGATTCCTTTAAAGGGGACGGTGATCATGCGCACTGACAGCTGAATCTGGCAGGAGGTGCTAGGATCGGAGGGCGTACCCGCTCTGTGGGCCACGCCTCCCGGGTGTTGCAATACCCCATCCCGAAACTGGGACTCCGCTGTTACCCAGTACAGGCAAGACTTTTCTTTAGGTCTTACCGCATTGCTGCCCCACCCGTCCACCTCAGTGGTGTAGTAATACATATCTGAGCAGCGTACCCCATCTTCCCTTGGCACGTCCGGTAAATCCACCACAGGAATTGTGCAGTCATTGATGACTTCCAAAATCAGATGTGCCCATGTGGTCAGCTCCCAGGGGCCTGTCCAACCCCCATTAACGGCTTGGTCTCTGGTGTCATCTGGGAGTGCACTTAGCCCCTCAGCTGATGGTTGGTACGCGTGAGGCCGATGTACCCGGAAGATCACAGGGGAGTGGCTGGTGTTCAAGGGTGGAAATGACAGGGATGTTCCGGCAGCTTCATACGGCCAGGCAGCATGAACAGAATCCCACAGGACATCATGGGGCCCTTCTTCCCTCCTCCACACCCATGGATCCGCTTCTTCTGGGGTGTTTGGGGGAGCTGAAGGTCCCGGTAATATTATCGGTATGGGGCTCCCGTGATTCGGTTGTACTTGTCCATATGTTCTGTAATATCGCAGTGAGCTGTAAAACCTCGTCACCTGCCATCCCTCAGCCTGACCTGTCAAAGTCAGTTCTCCTCTCCCCAGCTGGTCTTCGCAAGTAGAACAGTGATGGAGATCGTCCCCATCCCAGACGCAATAACAGCTTTTTGGTTCTTCATTCTGCCAGCTCCATTGGGTCTCCAACTGAAGTCGGGGCAGGTAACCTACCCGGCAGTTCCCACAGATGGTGTTGTTTAAAACCGTAACCGGAGAGACGCGAAGATGTTGTAGTATCTCTGCGGTGGCTCCTGGTTGCCTGGGTTTCTCACGGCCCGGTCCCTCCCAGGTGATGGGGAGTGGGTTGTTTACTAAACAAACCGGACAGCGACTTTTAGCTCTTGCCCATATCAGCATCTCTCGCTCCTCCGACAGGACTCCCTTTTTAGCCCAATCCAATTTCTTCAGGGCTCGTCCTGCCCAAATCCCTGAAGGTGCTCTTCTAATTATAACCACCCCTTTCACGGTGGCCAGTCCGATATAGGGTGGAATGGTACATGATTCACTGGCCATTTCACCGGCTTCTATTTCACTTTAGTCAGGAACTGGCTTGAGCTGCTCAACTCCTTGAATCCCTTTTCTTTTCAGCAATACTGTGTTCCTATCCAGTACTTGCTTGACGATGTCAGTGGTCTCAAACTTGGGTTTTACTGCTGCATTTACAGGTTGCTCCCTTGCTTTGACCCACACGCGCTGTCCCTCTCGGAATGGCACTCTGGGCGTCAGCTTCTCCTTTTTGTCGCTGGAGCTCCGCCCCACTTCCTTCGTGGTGAACGGCCGTTGGTTGAGCTCCATTGCAGGGGCGGGCCTCTCGGCTCTGCTTCTGTCGTTCAGGGCCTGCCCTATTTCCACCGCCTGTGTGCTCCAACTGTTGGTATTAGCATTTTTAGCTATCCAGCTTTTCACTAACCCTATGGCTCGTTCCACCACTCCGTTAGCTTGTGGGGTATAGGGTGGAGAGTAAACTCGCATTACTCCAAACTTCTGGCACCATTGGTCAACCTGTGAATTACGGAAATGAGTCCCATTATCCGTGCGCAGCTCTTTCGGGATTCCCAGGGCACTGCATACTTGTTCCAGCATGCCGACAACACTATTGCCGTTTGCTTTCCTGGCTGCTTTAGTAGTTACAAACCCCGACATAGAATCCACCAGCACTAAGAGGTACTTCTCACCTCTTCTTCCTGTTATCCCCATGGGGCCTGCAACATCCATGCAGACTGAACCCCAGGGGACCGTGCTTTTGATGGATAACCCCTCCATCCGCTGCCCTCGGCGACCTGCGTTGTATTGTCCACATACTTCACAGTCCCTTAGCACGCGTTGGACTTGTTTCACTGGGATCCAAAGATCCTGCTCCTCCAGCTCCTTACGGGTAGGTCGTACGCCTGCATGTCCAAGGGCCTCATGCACGCTCCGCACGACCTCGACCACGTACTCTTCTGGGACCTCCCGTCCTCTGGGAGTACTGTCCCACTTCTCGGTACCGACAAAGACGATCTTTCTTTGCTGGACATAACAGTCTACTACATCATTCCCACGCCAATGAGCTCCCTCATGCGTGTGTGCTTTTTGATGCTCAACATCTATTTCCAATTGTAGTTTTAGCTCAGCAATCTTTTTCCACAAGTCCCTGTGTGCCACTGGCTTGCCCTTCGCTGTCTCGAAACCATTTTCTTCCCAAATGGCCAAGTCTTCTCTAAGGGCTTGAGCGCAGTAGTAACTGTCGGTTACTAACCTGGCATTCTTGATTTTCCTTTTCACCAGTTCCAGCAATCCTTCCAGTACGGCCGTTACTTCTCCGGCTTGAGCACTACCGGGAGTTTTTCCTTTCTGACGGCATTTTTCTTTGCCGTCTTGCTTCAAAATAAATCCCCAGTATGCCGACTGGTCGGACCCCTTTCTGGATCCATCGGTGTAGATTGTCCATTCTGGTTGTTTTGGCTTCTCAGATGTCTCTGGCGGTTTCTTCTTACTGGTGGGTTGTGCTGGCCCAATCTCAAGCTCCGGGTCCAGCAGGATGTCTTCCCATCTTCCCCACCGTGTGTTAGTTGCTTTAGTACTTTCCACGGTACCTTTTCTTAGATACTTATGAACTTGGCTCTGTGTGATGACTTTAACTGGTTGTCCTTGTGCTAGATCCTTCAGCACACCCCAGTAACGAGCTAACACCGCTAGCTCTTTCTCCTCCTGCGGATATTTCCTCTCGACAGAAGTCAGGGTGTAACTCCACAGGGTAACCAAGCCTCCATTTTCATTACTCACTTTGATCATGGCATCGTCATTCTCACAGCTGATTTCTGCCACCAGTCTTTCCGACAAACTTCTTGGCTCCAGTCTCACAGCTGCTTGAATGGCTTTTCTCAATTCTTCTAGGTTCTGTTGATTCGCTGCTGTCCAAACCCAGGGTCTTTTTCCGTCCTTTTCGTCCTCCTCACTCTTTCTCAGGCATTTGTACAAAGGCTTGGCATACTTCTGATAGTTGGGTACGTGGTCCCGGACGTAGTTGCATAGTCCTAATATTTTCTGTAAGTCATTCTCTGACTGAGGTGGTTGAATGTTCATCAGCTTTTCTCTGTACCCATCTGAGAGTCCCAAGTCCGACGTGACTTGGAAACCCAGATAATTCACTTGGAACTGTCCAAATTGACATTTCTTGAGGTTTAGCTTCAGGCCTGCCTTGGTGAGGTTTTCTACCACTTTTTGTAGTCTTTGTAGGTGTTCTTCTTCTGTGTCATCAGCAATAAAGACATCATCGATGTACACAGTTGCTCCTACGTCCCCCAGTACTTCCATCACTGCTGACTGGAACACGTTTGGGGAGTTCTTGTATCCCTGGGGTAACCTTTGCCACACATAGCTCTTGCCTTTGTGGGTGAATGCAGTTTTACCTTGCGATTGTCTGGCGAGGCGTAGAGAGAAAAATCCATTGGCTAGGTCGATGCATGACTTGAACTTCTTGACTCGAAGAGTTTTCAGCGCTCCTTGGGGATTGATTAGACTGGCTCGGTTTGCTATTGTTCTCCGATTCAGGGCCTTGAAGTTGATAACTGGTCTCCAACCCCCTCCAGCCGATTCAGGTTTCTTCACCGCCTGGATGGGGCTGTTGGTGATCGGGTTGAGCTCCTCTCTGATGATTTCCAGGGCGCTCAGCTCCTTCACTATCTTGTCCATCTCCTCGACTGCTCCCGGATTCAGCGGGTACTGCCGAACAGGTGGATGAACCCCACCTTCGATGTGATGAACAAACTTTGGACCCAAATCCCCACAATCGTTCTTGAACCGTGCCACTTGCGCTGTAACGATGATCTCGCGCAGCTTCTCTTTCCCAGCCGGGGAGAAGTCACTCTCTGCGATCTTCTGTTCTGTCACCGTTGGTATGTCAATCGGTTTGTACCAGTCCTGCTGCCCGGATCCGGCTTGGGTCGGGCCGACTTTCACCAACCTTGCTTTCAAGCTCGTCAGCCTTCGCTCTAGTCGGCGATGTGTGCCTTTCTTTTTACTGAGTTCATCTAAGTCTTTTACTGTGAGTAGATTGTAAGGACCTTTCACCCACACTATTCCTTTCCATGTCCCGTATGGCATTTCTTCTATTTTTCCATTAGCAAACTGAACCTTCAGGTGTCCTGCTGTTTCTAGGTCTTTGCGGGTCATAGACACCTCCGCTCCGGTGTCCACCAGGTAGGGTACTCCCTCCACTTTGGCGTAGATTTCGTCCCCTTCCCAGTAGGCATTTTCTAAAATGACCCGCGACCTGGACGCCATTACTTTGGTGACCCTCCGGCCCCGGCTTTACGGGACTCACGGAGGGCCGTCCTTTGTTCTGGGCTCAATTTCCTATATTCCTCATCCGTTAGGAACTGACCTTTCCCTGGCTGATTTTGTGACGCCGGCGGGTTGGTCGGTCTTCCTTTTGGTCCTGGTGGTTTCTGCTGGAACGGCCGGTTTTGGAAATTGGATGGTGGTGCTCCCTGTTGAAACGGCCGGCCCTGGAAGTTGGATGGCTGTGTGCCCTGCGGGAACGGCCTGTTCTGGAAGTTGGATGGCTGTCTGATGTTGACCCTTCCAGGTGGCTTGGCTGGTTGGCTAGCCTCCTTCTTCCTTTTGTCCTCGTAGTACTGCTGCTCCAGGTCGAATCCCTGCACTGCCACATCCATCTGGGCTACGGTTGTGCTTCTCACTGGTAGTTTCACAAACGCAATCTCTCCTCTTCGTCCCTTTGTCACCTCACGCAGTACCTTCACATACCTCGCGGGAGAAACGGTTTGCTTTAGTGTATGCCAGAGCGGCTCCAACCGGCTTCCTTTGTCCAGTCGTCCTCTAGCCCTCTTCACCTGGGACTCTTCGTCGTCCATGTCCTCCAACACTAATCTCTCATAGTTGCTCTGTGCTGACTCTGTTCCAACCATCGGGTCCGCAGTCACGCTGGTCAGCCACAACTTTTTGGCCCCTTCGTGGTTGGTGGTAGATAGCACAGTTGGCCAGACATCTTTCAAATACTCCTCATTATTTTCATCTGCGTTTTTACTCCGAATCACCAGCCTTAGATTCTTTAGTTCTGCGTATGCATCTTGTCCGGTAGTAGTGGCCGGTGGCTGGGCTGACACTCCTTGTGGTCCCCGCGGGATCTGTGGTCCTGGCTCTGAAGACGTCGCCTGCGGCTCTTCTTCATCAGCCGATACCTCGTCCAGCTTCTGTCGAGTCTCCCTGGAGTACTTGTAGGCCGCTTTCTTCAGTCGTCGCAGCATCACATCATACATAATTCCCATGTATGCGTTCCTGAAGTTGGTGGTCAGGGAATAGTGTGCTGTCAGGGTAGAGCAGGATGGTGTCATCAGGATGTTAGCCCACTCCCCGACTGTCGCTTCTACCTCGAGCAGCACCTTGTCTCCCAGCCTGCTGGCCCATCCTGCCGGAATCTGGTACTCTGTCTGACCGACCTCTGGTACATACGTACGCCGTCCGTCTTTAGCCTGTACGGGGCCCCAGGTCACGTCTCTCGCCAGTCTCTCAGAAGAACTCTCGATGTCAAAGGTTTCTATTTCTTTCTTCTTTCCTCGGTGCTGTCCTGTTCGGAGTGTCTTATGCCCTGTCGGTGGTTGTTTTGGGTCGGAGAAGATGCTGCCGTGATCAATCTCTTCTTCTCCTTCTTCAGAATGTTCGATCTCCTGTTGCTCTTCTCCTTCTTCCGAGTCGCTGATGTCCTCATACTGTTGTTGTCGAAGAGGTTCCCTCCTGGGGGAGTTCAGCGGTTGAATCTTGGCTGGTTTCATCGGTCCTACTTCTCTCTGGACCGTCGGCTGCTCATTCTTGACTCTGTCCGTGTTGGGTTGCCTCAGTTCACTGCTGCTTCCCTCGAATGAGAATTCTTTGACATATCTTGCGGCCTGGGACTCTGGCCCGACTGGTGCTTCCCTTAACTTTATCCTGAGTGGCTCCATAACCTTGGCCGTGCCGGTCTGGGTGGTGTTTGAAACTCCACTCTGGGGTATTTTTAAGGGATATTTCTTGATCTCCTTTGCTGGGTGGCTGATGCGGCATTGTTCCTCCATTTCAGTTGCCATTCGTACACCTTGCTCCGTACGGAGTCGATGCATACGGGGGTCAACCACCACCACCACCTCTTTGAACACAAAGAAATGACTGTTGGTCTTGGCTATGTTCACCACTCCGTTCTCTGTGACCGCCCTGGCGGTGTCCCCTGGCAAATCTGCCGATCTTAGTCCCTGCACGCTCACCATCACCCTTCTCATGCTTTCGTTGCTGGCGGTCACCAGGCCCCTTTCGAGTCCATGCCACATCTTCTTCCGATATTCCTCCAGACTTTCTCCTTTCTTGTAAACATCAATTGGGACCAGGATTACGGCACCATAAGGAAGACTGTAGCCCTTCATCATCACTACGTCTCCCCTAGTTTTTTCACTACAGGAAGCCTCCAACACCTTTGAATCTTTTTGGTAGTATTTCCCAGCTTGGTTTTTAAGGCTGCGTCGAAACTTTCGATTGTGGATCTTGTATTTATCATTGGTGAACACAATCAGCCCGTCACCTTCAAGGTCCCATATTCCTCCAATAAACTGGTAAATCATGAGCCCGGATTGCAGCCTTAAGCTGATGGTCTCTGATGGTATTTTAGCCAACTCTCGGGTGCTCCTCCAAACATCCGACTTCTGGGTCTTCTTTTTAGGGCGGCCGGGGTCCCATAGCTCCTCATCCGATTCCTCCCCGTCCTCGTCGGAGCTGCTGCCCGCTAGAGTCTCCGTAGGTGGCAGCAGCTGCCTCCTTTCCGTGCTGTGGACTCGGGGATGAAACCCGAACTCCTGACCCCGTCGAGGGGACCAATCCCTGGCCGCTTGCTCCAACTGTTCCTCAGCGAAGGCGTCGATGAGCGATCCCTCGTGATTTTCCTCTTCTGACTGCTCAGAGGGGATCTCGTCGTTCCTCGATGCTCCCGGTCGAGCTGGGATATCGTCATCGCCTTCCGTCAGGTCTATCAGGTCCTGCTGATCTTGCTTCGGCTGGTTAGTCGGTGTTGTGGCTCTGCTGGGCAGTTGAGAGGGGGCCTCAGCCACCTCCGATTCCGCTTTGTCTGGGGCCTGCTCTTTTCCTCGGGTCTCTTTGAAGGCCGAAAGTCTCTGCAGAACCTCGGCATATTCTTTGTATTTGCGCACCCCACTGGCTAGAGGGTTCACCAGGATCCCTTCGATGCCTGCTGCCAATGTAGCTGTCTTCACTAGGCTGTCATATTTCTCGGAGGGGCTGTAGACCATCCGCAGCTCACCAATCGTCCATCCTTCAAGGAGTTCAGCGAACCATTCCAGCCATTCTCTGATCTCCGATTTCTTGGTTACCTTCACCGGGCATTTAACGACTCCCAGTCGGTGACCATGTTTAAGCAGTGTGCAAAAGTATATCCGAGTCTGCACCAGGTACTTCATTAAGTTCCGTGCCATGTCCTCTTTGATGGTGTAGTGAGATTCAAAGAAAACCCTCCTAATTACCTCAATCCAGGAATCCAATCCATCACCGAGTAATATCAACGATACAGGCAATTGTGATAATGTGGATTGGGAAAGATGGGATTGATGACTCTCTCCATCCCGGCTGATGTTGCTTGCCTCTTGTCCCTTTGCTGGCTCTTGCAGGGGATCCAGTTCCCCCCTTTCTTCGTCATCCATAGTTGTCCTTGTCTTCGAGTTGCCTATCCCCCAAAGCCTCTCTTTGCGCTCTTGAGTAGGGATGGGTCCAGGCTATGTTGGCTACTGGCTTCACCGTCTGGATACTATCACTTATCCTCAGTAGAAGCTTTCCCTGACCTGCATGCTATACAGTTACTGCAAGGGTTGTGACCGACGGCCTTATCAGTCACCGTTAACTCTATTCCCTCAGAGTTAACCATCCAAGTGAGCTATTCAGAATCACACTTCTGTTTTTACTGACTTGGTTTATTAGGGCCCGCCTACTTGGCTCCGCCCCACGTTGGGCGCCATGTCCGTTATCCTGCAATAGCTAGCCCCGCCCACTTCATCACAACCCTCCGGGGCTGACTACTGACCAGTTCTCTGTCTAACAGGTCCGGAAAATCTCTAAGACCTGGGTATTACCCTAAAAGAGATCTATAAGAGATAATCTATTTAAACTGGTGTCGAAAGCGATTCGTCTAGCTCTAACTACCTCCAATCCAGAAGTTACGACCCTTTTCAGTTAAGAAACAGTCAGCTGAGTAGCCCTCACAGCTGCGTAATTCCAATAACCACTCCTGTTAACGGTAGCTCGCTTTCTAAAATATAACTTGCTCTTGGAACCGGCTAGATTAAATTTAGTGACTTGGATGTAAGTCCCTGGGTCATTATTTTACTCTCGCCAAAGGAAATTATGAAGCCTCCTCTTTACTAGAACCATGTACCTTAGTTTTACCTTTATTAAAAGAACTAAAAAAATGATTAAATGACTCAATTAATTCCAATGTCCACCAACCTCATTAGAATCTTAGAGTAAGAATTTATTAAGCAAGCTTAAGCAGGGATATGTGACATACAAATCAATAATCAATTGTATACAAGTCAAGAGCAGTGTAATAAGATCAACATGTATAATCATACCTTCCTGTCTCTTTCCCTAACCTATGTCACAGATTCTGAGATAGCTTTTTAGGAAGCGAGTTTAACTCATACCCAGTTGGTGGTGGATCTTTGGCAACAGGATCGTCCGAAAACCTTGGTCTGAATCTTTATCCTTTGTGTGAAAAAATCCTCTTTAGAATGGAAGCAAAGTAGAGAGGGTTCAATTGCTTTTGAAAACCCAACTCTTTAATCCCTCCGGGACCTTTGTCCTTTCTCCAAGTCTGTCGCAATGTTTGGGTTGAGGTGAGACCGACGATCGAATCAGGAACCCGGGTTGGACGATTGGAACTTGTCTCCCTTTGGTGGCACGAAGCTTCAGCTTTCCCCGTGGCTCCAGGGTGTGGTCTGCTCAATCTGCTTCTTCTGTTAGCTCTACTTCGGTGCCGCAGACAAAGAACAAGAACTTCTCCTTTTCCGTCTGCTTATATACAGTTCTCTGCCATATGTGTGTATGGGGAGTGTTAGTTTACGTGGTTTCGGCCCCTCCTGTCTACTGGCTGGGATGGAAAGTACCGTCCTTTCCTCAGCGTGTTGTTCTTAGCCAACCATACCACCCCACCCATCCTGTGCGTCTGGCCATCTGTTCAGAACTGCTTGCGACAGCAGGAACTCACAAGTTTCCCTTCTCCTTTTAACATTAAAAACTGTGTGCTTTTCTCTGATTAACTTTTAAACACAGTCAAATTTTAAAAACTTATGTGCTGATTTCCATTAAGCATTAATCATAAGCATTAATCACCTCTTTCACTTATTATATATCATCAAACCTTAATCATTTCATTGTCGTCATGTTATTACAGATCATGATTCGTACACCTCAGAATCATTCAGTAAATCATTCAGTGATTACTTACATACAGTCATTTTACCTATTGTATTCATCCATATTCAACTTAATCATTATCAAAACACTCAATCATTATAAATCAAAACACAAGATTGCTTTATTTCCCTCAGGCTTTCATGCACCTGTTTCTGCGTGTACCTGGATAGATCTCAAACCCCCTACCAGTTTTCTTGACACTAGCCATGCTGCCATCTGTGTCGTCTCCCAGGCGTTGCTCAATATTTCATGAAGTGAGCTGAGTTTGGACCCAATCTCAAGCTGCTGAAGCAGCTTATGTGCAGCTCAGGTCCCTGATTCGGCTGCAATCAGATCACGCCTCCCTTCCACTGCACCTCCAATCCACAGCAACTCACAGGGCATCTCATCATTACTGCTGCTGCACGAGCTATGGCTCTGCTGAGGACAGGACACAGTCTGGTGCTCTTTTGGATGCCTTTAGATGCCATGGAAACACGCAGAGACAGGTCTGGATAGGAGTCAAATCAGTCTGCTGCTTCTAGTCTGGTCTAGTCTGCAGCTGGCCACTCCTCCCAGACTAAGAAACACCAGAATCTCATTACCAGACAAAAGAAACCAAACATGAGGACGCTGCATTTAGAAGCTACTGATTCTTTTGAGCATGGACATGGCATTGGTTTTATTAACTGTTAGTTATAGACAGGGAGATGATGCAATCCAATCAAGATCCAAATAAAGCTAATTCTGATCAGGACAGTTTGAAATCCATCATTCTCCAGATAAATAATCTTCTACCAGGGTTGGGTCAATAACTTCATAACACTTGCTGTAATTTCAACCACCAAATAAACCAAGATTGTGTTTGCTCCAGTCTCAACTGTGTGGTAGATGCCATCATGAAGGTATCAGAATACCTCACCTTGCCTGTAGATGCGCAGGGCATCTAGCAGCTTGGAGCCCCGGAGCTGAGCTCTCAGGAGGCCCAGGTCTAAAGTCATCAGCCCAGAATCAGAGCTCTCTCCATGAGGAACACGGGGGTCACTGCCCCCCACTGACTCTGCTTTGGGCAGCAGACAATGGACGAAGTGAACCTTGGAACGGCGCACCATGTCAATCAAGGCATCCTGAAGACACAAAGATGAATCTGTTGGTTTAGTTTGCAAACAAGATAATGCACTAAGTCCATCTTGCAGTCTGTATATATGGTGATGGTTCACTACTGAACTGAATGCTGTTGACATTCCACAGTGGAGCGTGTTTTCCTTTGCTGTGACCTACTAGAGCTTCTTCTTCATTAGTCAGCTGCAGATTCACTATGTTGAGAGTGACTAATGTGTTGCTTACAACACAGGAACAATTAGAAAGTCTGCACACAGCATGAGGGTTAAAGTCAACCCCCCTGACAGATTCAAATTCAAACAGATTTTATTCAGCCAAGAATATAGTTTCTGCTAAGAAACGAGGCAGGAATCTCTTTTTAGATAATAAAATAATAATTAAAAGGAGATTTTATAAAGTAATTAATTTGTTTTTATTTACACTTTAATAAGAAAAACATGTTTATTATTATTTACATCCTTCTCAACAATGACAGAAAAAAGGAATGTGGAGTGTCAGGTGAATTTGTAAATATATAGGAATGTGAAAATATAAATAAGATGAAGTGAATTGAATTGAATTTGGGTCTGAATAAGTCTGGGCTTTACTATTTCTGTATCACCTGTTTGTTTAAGTAGAGTAGTTTATGATTTCAGCTTGTTGGTTGCTTCCATGTGAGCAAAACACATATAGAGGTGAAGAGTTTCTGCCTAATAACCGCTCTGTGTCTTATGCCATTTCATTAACTCACCACTTGTAGTTTGACCTGGATGCAGTGACTCTTCTTCTTGACAGCAGCGACGCCTGTGGTGAAGGTTTTCCTCATGCTGGTGGCGCGGCGCAGAGCTAACTGAGAGCTGCCCTCCAGGCCGGCAATGGAGCCTGACAGCACTGTGGCCCCGCTGGACCGGCCCAGGAACAGACCGCTGATGTTCTTCCTTTGGTCACAAAAACATGGCTGTGATTTGCAATCATGTGCATCACTAGGAGGTTGAAGCGCTGACTTTCTACTTGATCTGTTCTACTAACATTCACCTGTTTCAACTTATGAGGATATTGTAAAGGTAAGTTTAGGTCAAAATGTTCCTAAAGTTGTTCTAGATGATAAACACATGTAATCTAACATTAGACTCCACCCCCTGTTATGAGCTAAAGGTTCATAACAAGGGGTGGGTGTGGGATACTCTAGCCAGCTCAGGGTGGCTGATTGATCAGTGAGAAAAGCAGATATAACCTTTAGTCATAGTTTTCCAGTCAGCACCTTTACAAGCTATCATTACATACGTTAGATCATTAATGGAGTGTAAAATACAGTTTTTACTGCTTTTGCTCATGAATGGAAAGTGAAATAAATCCTCCTAGGGAAGTGCGCAGTAGCAATATTCTGACAACTAACTGTCTATACTCAGCATAGATTGTTTTTAATAAACCAGACATTGTGGGAGTGTTTGCTGAGGAAGGCCATACTTCTGAGAGTCCTGGAGCAGAGTGGCAGCACTCTGGGCTGCAGGATTGTTCTTAGCATGGCCCAGCCAGCCCTGAACGTTGTACTCCACCCAGTCCGTTCCATGGCAGTGGCCCATAAGGAAGAGGTGGGACTTCTCCCCTCGCAGTAACAGACTGGCTTCTGCAGTAAAAACGCCACTGGTCAGTTTTTATGATCTGAGGAATTCTAGATTAGGAGGCAGTATAGAGAAGATGACCTTTGTTTTCTCCCAGACCAGAACTGTAGTAGCTAAAGAGTCTCTCCAGCAAGATCTCCTCTGATCCGCCAGGTTTAACCCCCTCCTCCTCCATCAGCCACAAAAGGCCTCGAGCCTCTTCCATTCGGGCCAGAGTACGAACCTGCAGGGAGCACAGAGGGAAACTCAACTATGACTTCTTTCATCTCAGCTAGTAGAATCCTGAGGGCAGAGCAAAGAGAGGAATGGATGTTTTCCTCTCACTAATGGTGTGTGAAGAAAGAGGTCATTGTGACTGTCCAGTCCAACTAATGCCTGTTCAGAACAGGGTCCAGATCTAAGCAGACTTCTACAATCTGAAACAAGTCCAGATGTCACCACTTTTTGCTGATGCTCTTTTGTACATCACAGCTTTTGTTACAACTAAGATACTAACTGTTGGTATCCTCTCCACAGTACATAAAAACACTGCTGAATTATTCCTGTCAAATATTTTTATTTAGATCTGCATCAAGTTATAGGAAGCGTACAGCAAGAAGACTATTGGACTGAATCAGAGTCAACAGGGGCTCAACAATGCTGAACACACCTGCCCCTAAAGCATCATGTTTATTATTATTCTGCTCTGAAAGACGTTTAACTCCAACTTTCCATCTGCTGGTGTTTATCAGAGATCAGCTGATCAGGAGTGTGAAGTGCTCACAATCACTACAACAGAACAGGTAGGATCAAACCACTGTGAATGAATGAATGAGGTGTTTTATAGCTCTGCCTTTGTTCTGGGCTGCTGGAAGAACAAACCAGAACTGGATCGAGCCCCAGGACTCTTAAGAACTAGAAACCTGTGTGATAGAAAAAGACCTACCACCCACAAATTCCCATAATGCCTTCATATAACAGCAACATACACTCGTGAGATGTACTTACCAGAGCTTGTGGTGGGGCTTGATCAATAGCGGCTATAGACAGGGAGGAACTGGACTCTATGTCATCTAAAACAAGCTCTATGTTTTCCTAGAAGCAGGGAGGATAACAGCTGAGGTTAGTGAGCTACATCACATTCACACAGGATACATGGAGTGAGGCTACGCAGCTCAGACAGTAAGAGACAGAGAAAGAGAAATGAACCAAGTGTGCACTCACTGAAAAAATGTTCAGCATTATGTCGATAGTTTACTTAGACATGGTGCAGACAAGTTTAAATCCAGAAATCCAAGTACTGCACACAAAATAAGGCAGATGTACAGAAGGCCTTGTGGAAGAATATTTCCACAAGATATTGATTATTGGAAAAGGATTACATGCCATCCTATGTACATACGGGGTACAGCGAAAATCATGCTCATACTAACTAACTGTTGCTTTAGTGGTCATATTAGGTAATAACCCCAGCACACTAGCAGAACAAAACAGCGTTGGCCCGGGGGCGGGGCTAATGACCGGGCCCTTCATACCCATATAATAAAGCTCATGATAATATAATTTTGTAATATAGACATGCCCAACAGAAGGGCTTACAAGCTTCGGCAACACAGAGAGCAACTACGTCATTCTGAAGTCCATCAAAGAGACATGAAGTACAACAAACCAAGAGAACAACAGAAACATCAGGCTACTGGTCACTAATAATGAAACAACACAAATTCAAAGCAGTTCAGCACCACGGATAGCGATCAGACCATTTTGACACTTTATCAATTTCAACTGAGAGCCTGGAGCAGCTAGCAACTGCTGAAGCTAGATTTATTGTTGATGCGCTGAAACGAGCACGCAGCGGCAAGCGCAGACCCCACTGCATGAGCAGCGTGTTGCAGAGATTTTTGCTTTGCCACCTCCGGATCTTTGTAACTTGGCACGGATCGCCCACACTGCGGCTCACACAAACTGGACGATTTGGAAGGTGCTCTTGCAGGCGGCTCCACTGTAGGCCTTAACTATAAACGACATACTGCTGTCTTGGCTCCTGCGCGCTCTACTTGATCTGTCAAAAGACCAACTGTAACTCAGCCCTGAGTAGACTTAGACTGACTTTATTGTCATTTTGCATGCACAGGGTGTATACAGAATGAAATTTTGTTGCATACTGCTCAGGACAATGTTTTGAGGTTCCAATGTTGTGAGGTTACTCCAGAATAAAATAAAATACAGTATAAAATATGAATATAAATATGAATATAAAATATAAAGTACAGGACTGACAGTAAAATGGGAGTTACTTAGCTATGTACATGTGCAAGGTATAAAGTGGAGACCAGTTTTTGAGTGCAGTCCAGTTAAGAGTTCAGCAGTCTGATGGCAAGTGGGAAAAAACTGTTTCGGAACCTGGTGGACCTGCACCGGATGCTGCGGAACCTCTTTCCAGAGGGCAGCAGGGAGAACAGTCCATGGTGGGGGTGTGAGGGGTCACTGATGATGTTTCAGCATCGGGACACGCAGCGCTGGGATGAAATGTCCTGAATGGAGGGAAGGGGGGCCCCGATGATCCTTTCTGCTGTCCGCACCACTCTCCTCACGTTCTTCCAGTCGGAGGTGCTGCAGCCTCCACACCACACAGAGAGGCAGCTGGTCAGAATGCTCTCTATGGTGCTTCTGTAGAAGCCATGGGCGGGGGCAGGTGTGCTCTTCTCATCCTCCGCAGGAAATACAAGCGTTTCTGTGCCCTCTTGACCAGAGACGTGGTGTTCACAGTCCAGGTGAGGTCGTTTGTGATGTGCACCCCCAGGAATTTGGTGCTGCTGACCTGAGTTATAGTGGCTGAAACATCACCGCTGTACCGCCAAGAGAGAAATAGGGCATGTAAGGTAGGCGCCTGGGCTGATACAATTAACAATCAGTCTACAACTAACTCACACATTGTGAATAATGTCAGAGTTGCTACCTGTAACTAACCTGGCTCCCTGTCTGTACTGGCAGTTTTGGCGGGCCTGAATCGTTGCCAACAAAAAAGTCTGGTTCATCTCAGAGAAGACGAACAAAATATGCATCCAGTTTCTGGCTTTTCCTTGCTCTCTTTTCTCCATCCTTTTCACTTTGCCGCTCAATGGAGCTCCACTCATGTTAACTTAATCCGTAAATATGCTCCATCTAGTTTGCCATCTGTTGCCAAGTGATTGATGATGATGTTGGTGGATGGCTGGTGACGACTTTTACTCAAAATACACTTGGAGACAATATTGGAGATTCACTTGTAATTTTGTGTGTCATAAGTTAAATGTAAGACTGAAAATAAAGCCAGTCATGTATAGCACAATGTTTTATTCAATATTTTACACGCATTGCATCACTACAATCACTTGGTCTTGTAAAGATTTTAGCAACCATAAATTAACCCTGATTGGAAAGCAATATCACCCAACATACACCATGCTCCTCGGGAGAGGCCCTACCTTCTCCAGCTTTCATCAGACCTGACAGAGGCTTGGATCCCTGAAGTCCTGTGCTGCTTCCCATCCAGGCCCCCTTTAGGCCAGGGCCGAGGGTGCACTGCCCTCCTAGCCCCCCCTGAACTCCGCCCCTGCCTCAGCAAGTTGGGCAAACAGCTGAATCAATCAATCAATTGGTACATGAAGCGATCCGCACACACCAGGCGTCAGCCTGCACCATGTTGGAAAAAACACCAGCTGCACATTCAACCGCCGGACATTACACAAAGCCACAATGCGACCTCTGGTGACCTCTGGTTTGGTCCTACTGTCACATACCTGAAATGTCTACTGGGACCCTCTGATGGAGACCTTCATTAACTGTTCTGACTGAGTGTCAGATGCTACAGGAACTGCCAGAGTGACACCATCACATCACTGGTAATGCACAGGTGTGCCGGCTGCTGATTAATCCTGTTGTTTCCATAGCAATCTCTGGTCTGGATGTGGGACAAGTTTTATCTAAATGAAATAATTTCTTCAGAGGGTTGGACAAAGTGCTGAAATATTTTATCAGTGAGTGTACATGTGTGTTTTTGACTGTGTGTATAATGCCATGCTCGCTGTACAGGTGCACCACCTCCTTATATCTTTCCAATTCCTGGACAAAGGTCCGTTCATGAAACAGAGTCTGCAGCCTCTCCTGGGTGTAGTTATGGCAGAGCTCCTCAAACGTAGCTCCTCTTTGCTGCTGAGCCAGTCGAGGGTTCTGGAAACCCGGCGTGTCCACGATCAGAATGGAACAGAGGGAGTGCTGACTGGACTTCAGAGCCCTGAGAACAAAGATTTGATCATGAAGAAGGGATACCAAGAGAGAACAACGGAACATTTCTTCAGAAAAATAGGGTAGAAAGATAGGGCAGGGGAACAGAGGGGCGAACACGGAGATAACTCAACTACTATTCAGAAGTCATTGTTTTACAGGTCACAAATACGCTTCAAGTCTAAACACCAAAGAATTTAGTCACTTTCCAAGTCTCAATACATATAAGTCCCAAGTCAAGTCATAAAGTTGTTAAGGTTTTTTGATACGCTTATGTCATTAAGTCAGAGCTATAAACCATTTTAAAATTTAAAAATGTTTAAAAATGTCAGAAAATCTCTGCTGATGCTTTTAAATATTAACCTGAAACAAAAACAGCCAGAAAATTAAGAATGCAAAGAGCAAACTGATCCATCAGAAAAAGATTGCGTCCATGTTTACCAACTACAACAGTACAAACCTGTTTTTATAATTTTGACAAATCAAACTAAGCCCAACCTAGCAGGTCCACCTCTGGCCCCGCCCCCCTCTGCTCACTCTCCTGACCGCATCCCTGAAGTCACAGAGTCTCTTCGTAAGTCACACATAAGACAGAGAGTCAGTGTTGATGCTGCTTTTTACTGCTAAATTAACTGGGGGGGAAAAACCCTCTCAGAAAATTTAGTACACATTGAACAAACTGATCCAACACAACATGGAAAAAATGACCAGATTTTTAAACAAAGTAAAAAATAAGACAAGTAAATCATTTACTGTAGAACATAATTGCTTTACTTTCACCAAATCAAGAATGCAAGAGACCGTAACCAAAGAGTCCTCACAACCTTGGTCCTCATATGTTTGGAGGACTTATGAGGATTTATGGTTCTCCTTGCTGCCACACACCTGACTTAAATTAATAATAATTTATTAAAAATCCATTTATATCTCCAATTGATATCTCAAAAGTACTAATTCACACAGTAGTCCAGCAAATTTTGCAGCAGGTACGGTTGGCCAGGGACACAAATGATGAGGGCGGGCGGAACAAAAATTGAAACAGCGATCAGTGGGGCAAATTCCTACCGCCATTGTCGCCATTTCCCCAAATGAGTGATTAACAGGCTTCAGCAGCACTGCAGCTGAAGAGGAGATTGAGATGTGCTGGAGCAGAGACATGTCTAAAAGATGGAGACCCAAAGACCCCTGAGGACCAGGGCTGGGAGCCACTGCTCTGGAACTTTTCATTTCCACTTTCCCAAAACCACGTGATTGTTTTTGGTTTGTCATATTTACTTATTTTACAGTACAAACAACAAAAATAAGAAATGCTTGAAAAAACCAAAAGGGAGTCAGAGGAAAGACTGCATTTGGAAAAAGAACAAATTAAAGCAATTAAATTACCGTCTTGAGCAGACTCAAGACAGTAACAGAAAACATGCGAGAGCATGAGTTGATGTCAAAACACAGTAACAACAAAAATCAAAACAGAAAATATGAAAGAACTAGGTTTGTAGAAGAAATGGTGTCAATCAGAGGCTGTTAGCCATTAGCTTGCAGTGATACTGAAAATATTTCACCTATTTATGAGAGAGATGACCACTGTGAAGACCTCTGAGTACAGTCCTGATGCCATGGACTCCAAACATTCCAGAGCTGTGAATTTAGATCCTATGAGACAAAGGGGTCAGAGGTCACAACACAGCTAGTTAGAACCAGAACCAGAACCAAACTACCAACAGTGTCACTCTGCAGAATCAGGCTTGAATGTTTTATTATTTGGCTCATTAATGATAAAAATATAGCATTAAGAAATCTCACTGCTTCCTAAATATAAACACAGATGTTCTATAGTTCTATACAGACGGAATTTTTGATTATCACTGAATGTTATTGTGACTGAAATGGATCATATATAATGCTCTCCATAGAATTGTAGATAACACCAGTTATTATGTGTATGAATTATATAGTTTATTCTCTAGCCTAGGAATGGGAGCAGACACATTCATGGCAGCGTTTTTTGTTCCTATCTAACTTTATTTATAGGCTTTATTTATAGGCAGACAGACAAATTGCAAACTAGGAGTGCACCGATTTATTGGAGCCGATTTCCTGAATTTTGGGAGATTGGTAATTGGCCGATACTTATATGTGAAGTTGATATTATCCCCGGATCTTACCTACCTCATCAAAGATCTAAAATCAATCACAGTCCTCCTTTGCTCTGCCATGAGAGAGGTTTGACCGATACACCAGCTCAACAGGTCATGTCTGAAGGTCTGCAGTTAACAATAGTTAACTGCAGTCACTGTTGCCAAATCAGTGACTTTCTGAAAATTGTAATCTCAATTTCAGACAAAAAAAACTAGTATCGGCCAAATCGGAATTGGCAGGTCAGACTTTTCGAAGATCGGTTACCAGCGATCAGCCAGAAAATTGCAATTGGTGCACCCCTACTGTAAACCATTTCAAGAATTATACACCGATCTGACGAGAAGTCAGCATCAAAGACAGCTCCAAGCTTTAAAGCTGGTGGTTTTTACCTGAGTTGTCACCTGTACCAGCATCATCCGGGCCCCCTCTGAACAGCGGCTGCATTCCCCGGGTCTGGTTCTTAAAGATCAGAGAGGACAACTCATCCAGGGTGCAGCCCAGCAGGTAGGCTGCCTTCTGAGCCCATTCATGGTGGGCAAACTGCCTGCGTCCTGCTGAAAAAACACAAGTATTTCTAAAGCCGTAAAATCAGCAACAATAAAGACAAATCTGATTAACATAAAATGTAACAGCAAAGATAATAAAAAGAAAACATAAGACTGGACTCATAGACATCCTGCTACTGTTAGACTTGTGTTGAATCTGGTAACTTTGCCCTGCCAGCAGATGGCAGCATACAGAAGGGTTACAGGGTGAGCAACAAACACAAAGTCAGGAATGTGTTAACCTCAAGAGGACAGGATTACTCTAGAGATTTCTGGAACATGCAGAGATGAAATCATGGAAAGATGAAGATCTTTAAAAATTCAACCATCAGCTGAGCTTCCATGACTATAATCTAGACTGATTGTTGTTCTTCTGTCCTATCCTGTTCTGTTGCAGATTGCCTACTAAAGGATTACCCGCTGACAGTGGGTGATCACCTTCACTCACATCTACAAACAGATGAAAACCAAAGGAACACATGGATGCCAGGCAGCAGAGTATGCCAGGGATTTTAGCTATGTTCAATGTCTTCATCCAGATTTCTCCAGTATCCTAATAGAAATGCACCAAAGACTGTTTTAAATGACCACCTCAAGATGGAACATCCAGAAAATGTACACATTTCTGTTAGTGTTGGAGGGGGGCGGGAGTACTACTAAAACCTGACTGGTTTAATCTGGTGGAGGCTATAGCAGGATGATGAACCTCATCCTGCTCCTCTGAGGCAGATCCTCAAATTACAAAGTTTAAAAGTTAATACGAGACTGAAAAAGCAACAAGGTTTCCATTTTATCCCACTTCTTTAGACATAGGCAAAAGAGCTGCAATACGCCGACATCAGAAGGGTGGAAAAGTCGTGATCTGCTACTGCCCAGGAGGGCTGACATGACAGAAACACACAAAACACTAGATAGAAGGAAAAGGAGGAGGGAGATGAAAACGCAAACAAATGAAGGTTTGAACAAAATGAGGAGGGAATCAGCACAGAGAATGCAAACATATAGACTCTAAAACCAACTGTTGTAAGAGGAAAACGGAAAACACTCATTCCATTACCTTCATCCTCGTCTGCATTTGATAGGACGCAGCATGCAAACATGCAAGTAAAGAGAGGAGGTTAGACAAAACAGTTTATGGATGCAATTATTCATATGAGAACCAACCAACAAAAACTACCAGGAGCCATGAAAAACCCTGAAAAGCCACTGAGACACTTTGAAAGAGTTAGTTGATCACTCTGAGGTGTTTGAAACATGTTCCCTGTGGTAGCAAAGATAAAAGCAATAGAACATCCTACTAATGAAAACATGGTTCATTTAAAGATGGAGAAGTGGGAGTTCCTACCTTTAGTGGCTCCTGCGGCCCCTAAGTGATAAATGGCTCCTAGAATAAGCCAGAGAGCCCTCTGTTCCTCCACAGAAATGCCTAGCACCTTCATGGCCGCCTGCAGCTTGGTGAACTGCTGCACAGCCCGCTGCTTGTCTTCAGTCTGAAAACCACATCGGATCAAAGGTCCCAGATTACTTAGTGGGGTGGCACATGTGCTGGGGGAACCAGCAATGAAAAAGGTAAACAGCCATTTACCTTGGAGTGTGAGTGAATCCCAAAAGCACTGCTTTCATTCAGCTGGTTAAGGTGCAACTCGGTTCTAAGAGGAGGTTAAGACACACAGTGAGCTCCTATTGGCCTTACGTGCAACATCATGTTCACTCTCCCTGTTAAACCACAGTGAACCACTAGGTGTCGCTATTGAGCTATCAGAAAGAAAATAATGGAAGCCAGCGTTCCATCTCCATGACAGTTGGAGTTTTTCCTTGACCGAATCCTTTACAAGTGGAAAACATTTAAGACGGCTTCCAGGAGTGGAACAGCAGCCACATTTACCTCGAGTCTACCACAGGTGTTCCCCAAGGATCAGAACAGCCTATCAATCTTTACATCAATAATGTCTTATTGGTTGAATTTAAACACCATCTACTTGATCATCTCTTCACTTTCTCCACCTCTACATGTCACATTTCTTGTTAACTTTAACTTCTGACATGACTTCTGTATCTTTACAGACACATGCAACCCCATCATTTAAACCCAGCCCCCTATGCTGAAGATCACAGCGTTTTACAGGTTTGTATCCAAGTCCACAAAATCCTACAGCCCAGGATTTACGGTCAGGCTGAGATAAACATGCTCCTAACCAGAGTAACTGTTGTGATACCAAACAAAACTGATCAAAGAACAGGCTAACAGTAAGTCGGCATCATCACCTCAGAGCGCTGTCAGCTCCAGCCATCACATAGTAAAACACATTGAAGGTGGACTCTGCTTCAGGTCTTCTGCTCACCCTCAGTTTGTCCAGCAGCATGGTCTAAAGAAGAGGAGACAACTTTAGTATTAAATGAAATATTGTGATCGGAGGGCATTAAAACCATCTGACAGCTTTGTTACCTGGATGGAGGCAGAAGCCACCTGCCCAGCCTGATCAAAGTCCAGGGACACAACATGAGAGAAGCGGCTGGCGTTCATGTTCATGGTTGTGGAGCAGTTGCCAAAGGCCTCTAGGATTGTGTAGACTGCCTGCCACTTCTCAGCTGTTTCAATTGGAGATGGAGAGGGTTAATTCCCATCCCTCATTCTGTAGAAGTGTTAGCCACCATGGCAGTCATTTAAAGAGAAGCTCCAGTTCTGCTCTAACAATATAAACACTTTGTCTACCCGCTGAACTAAAGAAGGATCTTTGAATGTTACAGCATCACTTTGAAAGAATGGATAACTAGTTTCTGTTAGGCCAGGAACTACCTTCAGTCTCTGGCTGGAGAGGTAGAACCTCCAGTCAGAAAATCTGTGCTCTACTCTGGACTACTACCACTCTGATCCCAGCTAGGGGCCATTCTCTAAGGAATTACAATCATTAGGTACAGTTAATCCCCACATCATTCACACCCCAGGCAGGTTTAGGTTAAAAGAGTTGGTGACACAATAAAAACAAGACATCATTACCAAGATGACCTACTGTGCTTTCATTCTGTGTACACAAAGCTTTTAATAATAAATATTTCACGAGGAGTACTGTAAATCCTATGGCATTGCAGAGTTCACAATTTTGTCTGTAGTAATTGGATCAAACGGGGGCGCCACCTTATGATGTAATGAGGGTAAGTCAAAACGTAAACAACTACAGCTGAGTGAGTAATTCCAAAGATTTGAGTGATTTATCTGCAGTTTTGGAGGAAGAAGCTAGATGGAGTGATGTAGAGGACAGCGCTGGTTCTAATGAAGGGCTGGAACTATATTTGTTAAGCCACAAAGTTCAGGAAGCAACAATGACTCCAGTGTTTCTGGGGAGGAAGAGTCAGATGGTTAAGGGTTGGAGCTGGACATCTGTCTCCTCCAAATCGCTGAATGGCAATAAGCAAATCTATGAATATGGAAGTTATTCATCTTTATTCTGGTTTAATTCAAATAATCAAATTATTTTAAAGTAACTGGTTCAAGTTCTGTGTGTGTTGCAAAATATAAATGTTCTGTCCGTGGTGCTCAGTAACCAGCTTTCCTATTCCTCCTATTTCCACATCTTGAGTTTGATTTTTCTACTTCTAATTAATGTATAATATTTATGTTATATTCTTATGAGTTGATGTCGCACTGCATTAGCACGTATTGTACTGTACATATTGCCAGAAGAAAAAAAGCAAGAGTATGTTATTCTAACTGTTTAAACTATTTAAAATTACGCCAATAAAATTATTTACATCTTGCAGCCAGCACAGGTCACCTCTCTTCGCCTGTTCTCTGCTGCAGATGTTGGAGGTTTTATTTTCATTACAGTGTCTCTGTACCTCACACTGCCTCCTGTTGAGCCTGCTGCACTTTTGATTTCTGTAATAATTTAATCTGTGATACAGTGAGTGATACTTCCAGTCAGTGAGCGACCGCAGTCACATCACAGATGTGATGAAAGCATCACCTAATTTCTACGTTTTCGTAAGTGTGTTGTTTCTTCCTGAGGATGGGTTACCAGAGAAGATCTTGCCCGTGCTTCCAGCTATAGAGACCAGGTACTGGACCAGATGCTGGCAGTTGGTGGTTTTACCGCTGCCAGACTTCCCCAGAAGCACAATGGACTGATCCTGCTGGGTAGTGAGCAGGTTGCGGTAGGCTGACTGGGCCACGGCATAGATGTGAGGGGCAGTGTCCTCCCGCCGACAGCCTTTGAACATGTGCATGACCTGTTGGCAGGAAGGGCAGCAATAACCAGAAAAACATTTAAAGTAAAGTGAAGCTAATGCTAATACAGATAAACATGTCACATTGTAAACTGTCCTGTTCTGTTGCTCTGTTAGCAGCTGTAGCACCCGTAGTCTCCACTCACCTTCTCGGAATACATAGAAGGTGTACTGAGAGGGTTGATAACGACCATGTTGGGTCCAGCAAAGGAGTGAATGAGGTTTCCTCCGTAGCGCTGCCTCAGGCAGTGCATCATGCTGGACTCATTTAGGTAAACGAGCGAAGCAAGGTCCTCTGAGCGGTCATATGTTGGTGGGTTGGCCTGCACACGGACACAAATACCATGACAAAGCTCACAGTCATGGTACTAAAACCTCAAAGACTGCAGTTTCTGGGAGAAAGGGTTTTAAAAAGTAAACTATATACAGATATAATCTGAGGCTCTGTAACTTTGTTCAGGCCACTCAAGCACAGCAGGCTTCATCTGAGCAGGTGAGAGTCCTTGGTAGCTTAGCATCTTAGCAGCTTGTCTGAGGTTTAGTATGACCAGAACACAATATATAGGTTCAGTTGACAGTCAACCATCATATAGATCATCAAATGAAAATCTGAAAAATGAATAACCAAGAGGAATTCTGAGCAAAGTCAACATAATGGACTCCCCTGTCCTGCTGTAGACAGGTTCCTTGTTAGGTTCTGATGGAGGTTTTACCACTGCCAGACTTCCACCGAAGAACAATGGGCTGATCCTGCTGGGTAGTGAACAGGATCATTCACCCGAGTATCCGAGTACGGTCTCATAGAGATAAACCTGCTCATCACAGACTGATTGTAGTGTTTTTTTTAAGATAACAATTTTCCTAAAATTAAAAATTAGAAGCTATATAAAGGTCAGGTAACATTTGCTACTAGTTTATTTAACTGAACTTTGAATTGTAAAGGTTGCAGACTCCTGCTATGAAGAACTGGTGTACTCAGACACATTGGCCAGAAGCTGTTTAAGTCAGATTCTGATTGGTGACCATCAGTGCTCAGTTGTATCCATGTGGTACTCACCTTTTCTATGTCATCCTCATCCACATCCAGTATTGTTCCATCATGCTCCAGCTTGATCTTCACCTTTCCCTCGGGGAGTGAGCCACACTCTGTCTTCAGCACAGTGGCTGCAAGAATAAAGTGCAGGAAACATGCAGTCATGTTCAAAATGAAAATACTAGTGAAAACTTTATTTATTCCAGTAACTGAATGCACTAAGTGTGACACTGTATAGATGAAATCCACAAGGAATAACACTTCCACACCTTTATTTCTGTTAATTATGAGGGTTTTCTGCCTAATGTTAATGAAAGCATGACTTTTAATATTAGACTATTACATCAGACCTATGAAAAACAATTTTATTACAGAAATGTGGGCTCAATGCAAATTATGCTTAATGCTTGTTAAAAGGTTGTTATTTTCAAAAAGTATTTTGAATCTGACAAAACGAGCCTCATCAAAAAGGATTTTTTTGGGCGATAATTTTAAACCTGAGGTTAAAAAAATTAGGCCAATCAAAGAACCTGGAACAAGAAAGAAGAGGTCATTTTGCTAACAGAATGATTAATAACTTGTTACTTGTGTTAATAGAAGTTAAAAACCCTGACTCACCGAGAGAGAAGCCCTCTTTGTGAACAAGCCAGACCTTCTCTGATCCGTACCAAGCCTGCTCTGCTGTAATCTGCTCCTCCGTCTTCACCTGAAAACACAACGATGTCAGGTTTAACACAGAAGGGACAAACAAAAGCTGCTCATCATCACACTGGAGAGGTCTCAAGTCACTAGCAGTATCCACCTTTATCCCAGTGCATGCTGGGAGGTTACAGATAGAACCTGGTGTCAGGGAGGGAATGTTAGCTAGTGAGTGAGACATCAGGCCAAACACACACCAGCTGTAGAGCTATGTGAGAGGGGGGGAGCTGCGTTGGAACCCCAGTTCACAAACTTTACATCACCTTAACCAGTGAGCATAAGCAAGAAGAACACCTGCGAAAATATCACACCAGGCCACAAAATAAGAAAAACCACTCAAAAATAAGTTAATGAAACACGACGTATTTACGAATATGAATCCACAAACATTGCATTATGACTAGAGATGTTCCATTAAATAGGCCGGATCTTGTTGGAAACATGCACTTTGCAGGCAAAGGGAGGGACAGAGCAGAGGACCTACATGCCACAGTGGGGAGCAATTCTCTTTAAACCTGGTCCCCGCTCGTTTCCCATGTTTCCCTGCTTCAACACTCCTGATTTCAATCTGACGAAAGGGAGGATTTTCTGAGGACATCCTTCACTATTAAAATCTGGTGTGTTCAAGTAGAGAAACGTCTAAAACATGCATTACAGTGGGTTCACAGGACTGAGATTCATGTGATGAGCTGGCGCTTTTATGACAGGCATGGCCCAGGCCACACTGGAGGTTTCTTAACTGCGACATGAGACGTCTGGAAAGGAGAAAACAGATCCTCTTCCCCTGATTCCTGAAGATGTTGGCAGCATTAAGAAGTCAAAGCACAGTTATATATGGGCAACATGTTACACACACACGCACACACACTTTATAGACACCTTGCATGTTATTATTTACATCCAGAATTTCACGCATGCGCACACCGCTGGAGGGCTAAAAGACTATTCTTTTGCATGGCATCCATAGCCATGCTGCCGTGTTATTATTCAGTTAAGTGAATGAAGAACTGGAGATGTAGGAATTATTAATTCAGTGCAATGCGCCACAGCAATGAAAGAAATGAGACAGAAAAGGCGTTGAAGAATAACCCAGAACAACTCATTCTTGTGTTTTATCACTCAACAAACTAGTTGCCATAGCAATTGATAACAACGTCATTCTATGCATCAGGATTCAACACCAAAAAACACAAACATTTTACACACAAAAAAACAGAATATTCAGTCCGTTATAGTATTCTGTTTTTAGGCTTGATGTTTATTTTGCGATTATTAATAAGTGATCTGCGTGATGGCAAATTATTGATGATAGCTTAGCTATCATCACTGTGGTAGATTAGATGCTATTAGCTAATCCAACATGAATGGTAGAGTACCCAATTTAAATCCCTGCTCTATCGATGATCTGTCAAGAGTTGTTCTTTGGAGTTCTCTGACTTGATCAAGAAAAAGCTTAATGAGGACACAACCTCTAATGAACTGTTTACACCTGTTTGTTGGCCTGCACGATATTACACAATCTTTCAATGGTAATATTGGCAAATACTGCGATGACACCATCAGATCTGATACGTACATATCTCTTCACTCCTTTGGCATTTTGGGTAACAGCATTAGTGTTGTGTGTGGGCATCTCCTGCTGTCAGACTCTGTCCAACTGGGTGAATATTACATTAGCATGAAGGATACATGTTCATAAAACTAGGAATACACTGACCAACAATCAATCAAGTTGTTTCAGAACATAGTTGGACACCAAAGCTCATGCTTTTCTATAGCATTATTCACAATGTGAGAAAGCAAAAAAGGAAAGAGTTACCAAAGCAACTTAAAATGACATTAAAGTTGATATGTTGTAGAGATGAAAAGTCAACCCAAGTTCAGGAATGAAGACAGAACAGGTTAGCTATAGTTATTAACTGCACTACTATAGCTCACACCTGGCCTTATTGTAAATGGAAGTAAAGCAAACCTGCTGGCTCTCTGTTTTATACCATGTGTAAACACTGAACCAGTAGATGAAAAAGCCGTTAAAAGCCTGCTCACCATCACACCAATGTACTCACAAACACTTTAACAAAAATGGTAGTGCACAATTAGTCAAATGGTGAACCAAACCAGTCCATGCAACTGATTTAAAGATTGCATGAAATCTTTAAATAAAGTCTGTTATGTCCTTCTGTCAGCTGGGAAATATTCACAGAGCTTGTCAACACACAACAAATCCTTCATACCACAAGTATATACATATAATGCAAAACTAGAGTTCAGATTCAATGTGCTTCCTCTTCAAAATAAGATTCAAATTAAATAGAAGGCTTTATGAAAAGAGCTCTCTTCAAACACTGACGCTACAAAATCCTTCCTTCCTTCAACCTTTCATTATGCACGTTCAAAACTGGTCTCAAACAAAAACACATCAGTTGAGGAGTTAATTCACAAGAAACAAGCTCACACATGCATCACTTCTGATCTGCCAATGTAAATCATACAGACATTAAGCACATCAGCAGTTTCTACTTCTACTAACTGGACCATGCATTTCTAACACCAGGGTCTCATACATACGTAGTAGGTCAGACATGTTGCACAGGACCACTGGAACTCTTCCTGACTTCCTGCAGCTTGTTGAGAGGGATTTGCACTAAGGGCAGAATGCAGTGGAGGCAAGCCTGAGGATTTACAGGCAGGTAGGCTACAAGGAGTGGCTGTAGAGGTGGCAGATGTGACACCAGTATGGGAAGTCAGGGGAGCTGACTTGGGAGGTGCCACAAATCCCTCAACTGAAAGGAGAGAAGAATGTCTAGAAGTAACTTTGGAAGCAGTCTGAGGTAAGCCAATAGGAGCTGATGAAGTCTTTAAATGTGTGAAATACTCTGTATCCTGTAACACCTGGGTGGTTGTACCTTCTGTACACTCCCGATTTGTTTCCATTAGCTCACTTTTCTTCTTCTCTTCATGTGATTTCCCTTTCTCTACTTTTTCTACTTGTTCCTTGCTGGTTTGTGAGCAAAGCCCTTTTCTTTTGTTACCAACCATAAAATGTGTCAGTGCTCGTGGAATATCCACTTTATTTTCTGATTTGATAATGTCATGTTTAAAGGAGAATGCTGGCACTGTCTTTGTCAGGGGAGCTGTTCTTGGTCCTTGAAGTGTTTTGACTGCTTCTGCTCTAAATTTGGCTTCCTGTTTAGTTTTGGCTAAATTTTGGATTAGAATCTTTGCCTCATCACCCTGTAAGGACACAACATTTTTAGTAAGAGGAACCACATTTCCTTCCGTTTTGTGTGCCGTCCTCTGTTCATCTGTAAGGTCCATCTGGCTGGTATTGGTGTCCAAAGGATCAACATTACCATTGTTCTGACCATTCAGAATGCTTTCGCCATTGTTTTCATTGTTTCCATGCCCAGAGCTAGCTGCCTCTGTTGTCTGGACTTGTGAAGGCTTAGATCTGTGTAATTTAAATGTCATCTTCAATGGTGGTTCAGGGCTTTTGAAGCGCTCAGCGACTTTAACAGGCACTGTGGCGATTGGTGGGGAGGAACCTCGGGTAGGAGAAGCAGATTCATTCCAGGAAGCTGTCGAAGGGCTTTTTGCCCTGAATATCGCTCTGCCAGGATCTAGACCAGGGACTGATTGGGCCCGGCTTGCCAGCCTGTCAACTTCCAACTAATTATGGAGAGGAAATACAGAGAGCAAAAGTGTAAATGTTGGGAAGGAACTTCTTTAAGCCAACAGACAAATCATCACTTGGCTGCAAGTATGAATTGATAAAGTGGATAAACACTGACTACTAAAGGTCTTGGCAACAAATTTCATAATCCATTTCGTGGACAATTTATGTGTCACTCGGCATGTCGAGGGGCCGTTTCTTCACCAGCAGAGCTTTGCCAATGTTAACTGATTGAAATGAAGTTTAAAAAAAAAAAACTCAACCTGCAGAGGGAGTTGAACGGAGCAAGGAGGCAGCAGAGCAGGGACGGTGTTTTCATAAGAAATTCAGTAAATTCTAGAAATTTAAATTCTAGCTGGCCTGATGGTGCTGTTTACTTTTACTATTTAACTTAAGCAGTGTTTAAATGTGCTTCATAAATACATTTACCACAATGGTGGCTACAATTATTGAGCTTCAAAATTTAACTTATCAACAAAGTCTAAGTGAAGACGCTGCACTGTATGTGAATGTACGTGTTGCAGGAGGGGAGTAAACAAACATGACCAAAAGAAAAAAGTTCATAATGCAAAAGGTCTAACTTAATGATCTGCTCCGTCTGATCTGAGTGGCTAACATCGAAAGCTCCAATAAAAAATTTAATTGACATGAGACTAAATAACCTTAGACAAAAGTTAGGAAAATTATATTTTCCATGTGAAACTTTTAAAAAGCACTATGCAGTATTTACTTACACTCTTGCCTCCCACCTTGTTCTCTTCTTTGATCTAAAAAGTGTTGATGTAAAGAATGAAACCAGATCAAAACCACCTTCTTATATGAAGCTCGTGGTGACAAACTGGGCCAACCTCAAAACATGCAAAGATGCCACCACAACCATTTATTTTCTGTCTTCACATACAGTGTTCTACCTTAAATATACAACACATACAAGTGATGCAGTCAGAACATTATTAGTGACATAATTCAACATAGTGCAAACTCACAGCAGATTAGGTTAGAAAAGCAAAACCTTTTTAAATAGTTGAGAGCTATGAGCAAAGATGTTAACTACCTAGGTAAAATGCTGTTTTAGCATGCAGTTAAAGTGCATGTTTAATGACATTTCTATGTAAGACTTTCCTTTTGCTCCCAGAAGGAGAAGCGAGATGAAAATGCCATGTTGTTCTGCTGTCATTAGTTGGGACTGACAAGATGGAACAGGAGAAGAAGGAGGAGCTAGAACAGGATGCATGGAAAGAATATATAGAGTTAAATTGCATGTCAGAAAATATAAGTCAAAAACTTATCTTTGGCATGATCTCCTGAACCCTTTTCTACATTTAACACTGTAAACCCAGAAGTTGATAAATATAAACAAAGACAAAGGTATAAGTCATATTGCCAAAAACTAAAGAAATAAAGAACTTGATAAAGTAATTACCGATAATGTTGCAAATATTGAATGGTACAACTTTCCAAACATCTTTGATTATACAGTGACAAAGTAATATTTGTTTATAATTTTCAACAATGAAATGAATGAATCACAATTTTTTCCTTTTCAGTATTTAATGTAGGCCTGTCACGATAGCAAATTTTGCTGAGCGATTAATTGTCTCAAAAAATTATTGCAATAAACGATAATATTGTTTGAAGACCTTTTTTACACTGATTTAATGGAAATGACGTAATCATGCATGTGATTTCCTGCCAAAGATAGATACACATTATTTTCAAAAGAATATTTAACACTGGAACTGATAAACAAAATAAACAAAACAACCAAAAACAAAATGGATTCTCAGTCTCCATTAACAAAAAATGTACTTGATAAAAAGTAAACAACATAAAGCCAAAGTGGAAATAAATACTGCATTCAACCAAAAGAGTGCAGATTATGAAGTCTGTATATTATGTTGCCCTTCAGTAATAATTAGATTTAAATAGAGAAGATGGGCACATCGACTACCTGATGCAATAGTTCACACTACATGATTTTTTGCTCCTATTTTTCCCCTTACAACAATCTTAAAACGTTGGTCTTTCTAAGATTGTGTGGTGTGTTATGGTAGATCGTCGTTGCCGCTCTGATCTAAATCAGGGTTTTCCCCGACTGGCAGCTTAAAGCAGCCTGTTGAATGTGACAGGTAGCCAATCAGAAAGCGAGGATTCTCCTCCGTGTTTTCTGAGGGGAAATTACGGAGGGGAATCCCAAACAGCTGACACGGCGCAACCCGAAGTCCAGCGGACTTTGGAGATGATATGTGGAAACAACATTAATGTTTATTCAACATGCAAAGAATATAGAAATGACAAGAGGAGGAGTTGGAGCGAAATTGCTACCGCAGTTGATAAACCCGGTAACTTTTCAGCTGTTCTTCGTTAACGTGACGTAAACAGGTTCTAATGATTTTCATTCAGTCAGGACTTTACGCTGACACTAGCCACATGCATTGCATGTAGATTGTAGTAAAGCATTGATTAATGTCTGGTTTTAAAATTAGTTAACTGAACTTGCAGCCATTATTTTGTGCCCATTGTTGGACACCACACGGCAGGAACGAACCCGATAGAACCGTTATAGCTAGGATTTCTGTCGGCTAATGTGTGGTCTGTCAGGGTTTCAAAATGGGCCGACAATCGGCTGACAGCTCTAAGATCGTGTTGTCTGCGCTGGGCTTTACACTAAGGAAATGAGGAAGGGAGGGTCAGTGGAGAGCACCGGAGTTGAGCCTTTTTTCATTCGGTGACATCAACAGAAAGAGAAAAAGGCCGGAAGAGACGATAATGCCGATAATTGAAATGACGTCGATAGTTTTAATTTATCGTACGATTAATCGATTTATCGTTTATCACGACAGGCCTAATTTAATGTAATATTTTTATTTATTGATACCTTTCATTGAATTGTTTCTGTATTCTGTATTAATATTTTTATTTACTGACACTTCTTTTTAACAATCATACATTGATTTATTTTCTCCTCTAATATTTCCTTTTTCAATTTCCTCCCCTCCAGTTTGAAAGTGATACTTGTGTAACATTTATTATCATTGGGTCATTATTATCATGTAAACGGAGGGGGCAGGGGGTCGGGGGAAGCAATATCAGCTTCAAGAATCGGCCCCAAATAAACACTCAGCAGCACATACCAGAGATCGGTTAGACTGATCAAAATAATCAGCATTGGCCTTAAAAAAAACTTGTATCAGTTGATCTCTAGTCTACAGTTTCCTCTGAGGTCAGATGGCGCAATGTTAGGAGAAAGTAGCTCAAATTTACAAGCTACATTTCAAAACACTTCAAACTGTAAGCCTCAGTTAGCAGGTGAAGTTCTGTAGTCTGTGACAATATAATCAGGAATGTGCTTAACAAGTAGGTCTTGTTTTGGAAGGTTGTAAGTATACAGCCTCCCCTTTCTGATAAGAACGGGGATGCACAGCTGAGGTATTGTTTTGGACCTAGGAACTTTAGTGGTTTATTATATACACATTTATGGACAATGCTTTATACATTCATATAAAATACTTAGGGCCAAATGTGTACCCCGACATAATAATAATAAGAAGAAGAAAATAAATAATAATAATAATAATAATAATAATAATAATAATAAAATATACAATAATAATAATAATAATAACTTGGACCAACAATGGTCGATGCAACAACAACCACCTCTCTCTGGATGGTGTCGATTATGGATGACTTGATCTTGCAGTGATCTGAAGCCCTGCACCTCAACCCAATATTCTCCTCTGGCTTCAAGTGATGAAGAGAAGTCCAAGTTAGCTAAAGGCTGCAACATATTATACTGAATTGTTTAAAGGAATTTCCTCTCACTCTGAGCTGAAGTTATAAATTATATTGGGAAACCGTTTTCTAAATCCACATTTAACATCTTTGCTCTGAATTCTAAATAGTAAAGATGCTCAAGTTTAAGGCATAAATTACAACTTAAACGACAAAGTGTAAGAAGTGAATAAAAGACAGTTTTGAACTTCTGAATAAATTGAACAAGTGCTTTTCATTTAGATATTTTCAGTCTGAAATGGAAAGTCAATTTACAGGAAGAGAACATCAGGGGTGTTTATGTTCCAAAATGATCCAAACTTATTTAGTAAAAAACAAGCTCATTATTTCACAGTAAAACATCTGTAGAAATTATTTATAAATTAAAAGCTGAAAGTTCATCCCATTAAGCGTTTCTTTAATCAACAAGGTTTTGATTAAGAGTTTTCTGCCTGATCCTTTATAAGGCTTGTTTTCTGAAAATCCGTCCATCCATTATCTGACACGCTTTTATCCTCGTCGGGTCTGAAGGAGGGCTGCTGCCCATTTCCAGTGGTCAATGGGTGAGAGGTGTTTTCTGAAAATATCATATTAATTTAATTTTATATTTAACTGAAGCAAACTTGAAGAGTTTGCAAAGAAAAAAATATGTTTTCACCAGGAGTAGCTCTATTAGCTACAGAATCACAGGGTGTGTTCTTCCTATGTTGAACAGGACATTACTCAACAAAGCCTGTGATTACCTTACATTTGAATTGGTAATTTTTTGCCAAAAAAAATCACCTGAAGTGTGATGAATGGAATGAGTATCTGCTGGTTAGTTTCTCCCACTGGTTGGTCTTCTATCTAAACACCTAGCTCTGATAAAGGCTCTAAATAGTTTCCATTTGGAATAACCTAACGCAGAACTCTGGGACAGCACAGACACAGTGGACTCTGAGCATGAATGAAATGCAAAGTCATTCAAATGCAACACTGCTGCATGGTTTGAAATAGCAGAGGGACATAAATTAAACGACAAATAAAAGCGCTACTTCAGCAACATTTAGGACTCGGCGCCATTTTCCTTTATTAATCACTTGCTGTACCATCTTAATTGGAGTCTGCTATTTCCTTAACGAAACATACTATAAATACAACAAAAAGATCATTTCATAAAGCCGGTGCTTGTAGCCTGGCTCTGCCAGCCACCGTTCTGAAAAATGGTTTTGGCCCAAATAATAAACAGAAGTAAGAAACACCAACCTTCACATATTAACCAGCTCACTTACTCAATGCATTGAACAAAAAGAAATCGGTTACTTTACGTAAGCTTTTAGTGTGCTGGATCAGTGGAGAAACCAGAAAAGGGACATTTCAACATGTGAAGGTGGCCATGGGTGAATTTCCGGAAGATGATAACCCCTCCAACCTCTGGCCCACAGATACCCACTGACACCACCAAGTCAGTGGTACCACCAAGGAACCAATCAGGAAATAGTCATTTCAGGCAAAATTCCCTCAAGCTGGCTCCTTGGAAAACACAATTTTAAAAACTGTACCACTTACGGATATGCATCACAGCTCCAGTATTGTTAGACTAATAAAGACAAAGTTAAATGTTCTACCTGTAGGTGAAGGAATTGTGTCAGAGAGTTCTCAATAGAGAGGTCATACAGAGCAGCAAACTAACTTAACTGGAAAAGAACCAAGTGATAGGCAAGAGGACCAGACCAGAGAGAAAACCAAGGCGAAGGCTTCTGATAGGTCAGCTATTTAAGTCAATGGTCAGACAAGGGATGTGAAGACAGCTGTTATTATATGGAGACTGTTGAGTGGGATAAATATAGAAGCCCCACTGCTCTGACGACCAAAGACCACCACAGTCCAACAACACCCACACATGCCCCTCTGTGTGTGTGTCCATTAAACTGCAGTAAGTGCTATGTACAGCGGACAACATCAACAACACAAGCTGGCTGACAGGGTTTAAAGTACAGATGTTGGGGAGGTATAATCTCCACATCTACCACATTCCAAGGAGAAACAACACCTTAAATCTGCAGTATGTACATTTTATAAAAATGTTCTTTTTTTACATGTATGATAGAATTGTTACTATGTTGTGAAAGTATAATATGAGACAGTTACTCTGAAAAAAATAAAATAAAATTCAAGCTGCTCCTGCTACTATTGCAGCCTTTAGCCAGGCCCCGCTCTCGGTCGAAAACAACCAATCACAGCCAGGAGGAAGGTATGAATGCTGTCAATCATTCTGTCAATCAATCTGCTAATGGCAGAGAAACAATTTACTAAAAACTTAAAACTTTTTATCTGCTGTCATGGGTGGCCATGCCTGAGCATTCATGGCAGGCTCTACTGACGGGGAGAAGCTATAGCGAAGCAGACAGAAAGGGGGAGGGTAGGAGCAGCGTGTACATAACTCTCTCTGCTTCTGCTGTTAGCATTGGGAGCACTGGGAGAAGGCAGAGGACATTATACTGTTATGACATTGTGATAGTTTTAACAAATATGTAAAAACATATCTCATATAAAACCATTACACACTGCAGCTTTAAGGCAGCATTCTCCATTTATGACCACTTCTGCCACAAGATGGCAGCAGAAGGACAGCCAATGAGGCTTCTGTGGTTTTAAGTACTTGCAATCGCCTTAAGTTTTGATCAGCTTCATAGTCATTGCTATGATAATTAAGGGAAGTCACAATCCAACAGAGATAGTGACTAATTAATGGAGCTGGGCTGAAAAACTCCAGTCACTCAGTACTGCAACAGGAAGTAGAGTACAGGAGGGGTGGAGTTAAAAGGAGTAGAATGAAGAGCAAAGCAGCCTTTACCTCAGGCAATGCTAATCCTACTAGAAGTGGGACAATGTCTGAAAATATGAACATTTTCTTACTGAGAAAGTTGTAACAGAAAGTGCATGTTGAGAATCCACACAACTTTGCTTTTGTGGATCCTCACATTATGTTGTGAAGTCTGAATCCAGACAGACTTCTGAATCCAGACTAAATAAAAAGTCTGGATTTAGTGACAGTTTTTATTTATTTTTGGTGGTTTGGTGACTCGACTGCAAGTTCTGCACAATAATTCCAATGCACCTGGATAGAGCATGTGTATAAACAACAAAGATATTCTAGATAATAAACTATTTCCACTCCTAAGGGTAAAACCCAAACACAAAGCAGCAGATGGTGAATGCACAATTTACAGGAGGCTAAATGAAGAGCTTTTCAGTGATTTCAACCTGACCTTAACTTAACTGACCAGTAACTTTTACAAAAAATTATGTTTTTTTACATATTTATTAAAACTTGACAGTATGATATAATACACATAATCTGTGAAAAGATTGAGCTCTTCCACCTCCTCCCTGAGGCTTTATTGCCATCTGAATTAATGCACCACTACTGGTCATAAACTACCAATCACAGCCAGGAAGTGCATCTTAGAGCAGTCAATCAACCTTGTGTATGTGTCCAAATGGCTAACTAGTAGTAATCTGCCTTACTAAAACATGAGAAGCTACAAATGCCTCGTCCCACCATTTATCAGACACGTGTTACCGCCTTTCCTTCTGAGGCAGTTGTAACTCAAAGAGATCCCAAGTTTCCAAACTTGGGATCAGCAAATATTGATCCTAAGGAACTTCACCCCAATTTGCACATGGCTGCATGAATGTGTTGGTTGGTTGGGTCAATATGCACTGTAGTGTAACAGCACTTTGAGTAGTCAATATTAACTGACCCATTTGCAGTTTGGGGGATGGAGTAGTGGACATCTAACCATGCACAAATGTGGACAAATAGCCACAAACATCCAGTTAAAAGACTAGTGACCACCATTTGTTCTTGCTCTCCAACAGGAGAAGGTTCCCTAATCACTGTATAACACAAAATAATGGGGAAGATTTGAGACTGTGCCTTGGTATATAAAGGTGCTTTTCCACTAGACCGTCTCTACCCCGGCCAGACTCATTTTCCATTAACTCATCCGGCTTTGCCTGGCTGTTCTCAGATTTTCATACCTACTTCCAGGGCAGTACTAGCAGAACCCAGCAGTGTAAGGCTCCGAAGCAATTTGATTGACAGCTTACAGCATTCATTTATTAGCTTGATTTACGTCACTGACAACTTCAAACATCAATATAATTTAGTTGTGGACCACAGACATCAGAGTATGTTATCGGCTATCAGAGAGCTGCTCAGTACAGAACACATGCGTTAAGTTTTGCAGCAGAACGACCATAAATTAGCAGTGATGCTAGCAGCTTGACGCTTTGAAGAACGGACACCAATAAAGAAGAGAGGAACGGTGAAGCTGTGGTCAGCTTTCTGATGGAGCTGCAGTTTTGCGACAAAAGTGTGAAACACTGAAACTATGTTAGGTTGTGATGTGAATTTTATTTAGCCTTTGGATTAAAAAAAAAAGTTCATATATTTATTGGTTTATATATTTTGACTGCATTGCCTAAATCCAAAAGGTTGCACATTTAAAAATATTAATTACCAGAATGTATCTATATATATTTGTATAGTGAAATAATCAGATGATCTGAGTGTTTATCATTATGTTTGGGCCAGCAATGAATTTCTATAACACAAAATGAAATATCTGAATTGCAGTCTATCAGAACCTCCAGGTTCTCCATTGGTGAGTGTTAATGCCAACATCAGCAGAGAGTTGACCACAGTTGCTGCATGCTCACGTCCTGCCCACAATAGTGAGGAACAGAGCATATAATGGAGAAGCTCACTACCTGCAGTAGAACTGAGCAGCACATTAACCAGTTAGAGTGTGACCTGACAGTGGAATACCGCCTTAAGAGGCTATGAAGGTAGCGAAAACCATTTAAGAAGGAATTAGGATTAAGAGCCTATTGAGGTTGGGTTAACCCTCTTGTATCATAAATAAAGTATCAGATGCCCAAGATCCTCTTAATGTAATAGCATAAGCTTCACACCACTTAGAATGGTCAGTCTCAGAGACTGTTTCTCCCAAATGCAGCTAATCAAAGAGACCTGACAACAGGGACCAACTAGATTGGGAGTTTTGACAGTGTGCATGTCTGTGTATCAACTTATCACCAAGGAGGATAGTTATCAGCAATGTCTAAGAATATTTCTGCTGTACTTATGTCCCAAAAGTGTCACAGGACATATTAGGGAATTTATATATTCCCTAATATGAAATGTATAAATCTACAATAAGAAAGGTTTTTATAAGTGGACCTTACACCAAATTCACAAGCAATGTCTCAAACCCTGTGTGGCATTGCTTGGGGGTCTGAGACATTAGGTAGGATGCTAAACTTCAAGTCAATGGGATGAATTGACTTGATTCCATTGACTTCAAGTCAAATTATGGATATCCATAGTTTATCCATAGTTTTTATGGACAAACTATAGATATAGTTTGTCCATAAAAGAATGTCCTTGTCTTGGAAAGAGACGGATTTAAACCCAGAAAGACTGACAGTTCTATGGTCTATAAGAAGAATAGAGGACAGACATGAAGAGCACTGTAGTTTGTGGTGCAGAAAAACCGTCTATTTACACTGTGGTGGAGGTTTCTGTACAGAGAAAGGAGAATGTTGCCGCATCGTCACTTTTGGCACTAAAGTAACCCATGAAGTTAGGATTGTAAAAGGATTGTCCTGTAAAAGCAGGACAGACCATTTAATATAAACCTTTAGAGAGGAAAAAATTATTCCTCAACTTTTACAATTTCAATTTAACAGAGAAGTCTTTGCACTTGTCAGAACCAGAACTTTGCAAGTAAAATTCCTGTGGGTTCCCATCCATTCCTCTGTCCGTCCCTGACAGGCTTACATGAGTAACAGGTGAAGGAGGGGAACTCAGACATCTCTCCAGCTTTATGTTGGGCATCCCAGAGCAAAAAGGATATTTTACCATTCCAACACATTCAGGGTCTGCCACAACAAGTCTTCCCAATTGGACAACACGCTGTTCAGATGACAGAAAAACTTGAATGTATATACAGTGAACCCTCGCTATATCGCGGTTCACCTTTCGCGGTCTCGCTGCTTCACGGATTTGCATCGTGCGTTGCTTTCTGCATTCTGATTGGCTAAACAGTCTCTCCGCTTCTTCTCTACCTGTGTGTCAATAACGCTGTGGTATAATATGTACACGTACATAAAACAGCTTGCCAAATTTAACATAATCGATGGTGGCATGTCGGTTTATAAGAATCTTCTTGCCCAGTAGAAAAAAGAGCGACAACAACTACCAATAACTATGTTCTTCTCTCGAAAAAACACACCTGCATCGTGGGCTTTAAAAGAAAAAAAAAACCCGCTACAGAGCAGAGTCAGGATGCAGCGGCTCAGTCAAAAAAGCAGTGAAATACACGTGAGTCACTATTTGTCCTACTGTACTTTGTTTTGTTTTTTTTCATAATCATTTTTCATTTTCTGCTGTTCTAATCCAATGACTCGGGTCGTGGTGGGGTGGCGCTGATCTCCGCAATTCGGGCACGGGAATCCGCCTTCAGTTCGTATTGATGATTAAAATTATTATTTTACAGTACAATACTTCTTTGTAAAAAAAAAAAAAAAAAAGTTTATACAGTACTTTTATTTGTTAAACAAATGTTTGGGCCTGTAAAAAGGTTTTGTTCTTTGGTTTCAATGTATTATGGAGTATTTTATTGTATAATAATTGTGAAAAAAATAAAGGTTATTACTTTGCAGATTTCGCATATCACGGGTTCTTTTTGGAAAGTAACTTTTTGGAAAAAGTTTTTCTTTTTGGAAAGAAAAACTTGGGTTCACTGTATATATATGTATATATATATTAAACTGAGACCTGAGTCCGGATTTCGTACAAACAACCAAAGCTAGTATTACAATAAAAAGTCCTTGGATCCTTTCCAAGCCCAGCCCAGCCACCTAGACCCAAAATCCAAAGTAGCGATATCATAAAGTCAACAGATCTGCTGTTTACAACTTACAAACATGTAATCCTTTTGTGAGTTTTGACTGAATTGTTATAACTACGAGGCTAACGTTAGTCCTAACTCAGTTTTAATCAATATAAAAGTCCCTTATATTGATAAAAGGCCTAAAAAGTCCGGCGAATCTTAAAGATAGACATTAGTTCTGGAGACAGACGTATACTGCATAGAAAACAAAATAATCCATTTAGTAAACCACATTCCCACACATTAAGCTGTTTCCCCTCCTCCATTTCCTGCATCCACAGAACTTCATTACACTTCCCTCAGAAGAAAATGTCAGATGGATGGGGTCAGGAAGTGGCCTATTTGTTCCAGAGCAGATTCCACAAATACCAGAAAGCAATGCAAAAGGAGGGGACTGCTCTCCAGCAGCTTCCTTTAAAGCTGTTAAGTCAAGTAAACAATGGCCTCTTACTTTTGATATCTCTTCTAACTTTATTCCTGCTGCAAGTTTCACATAATTAAGAAGCAAAAGCCCCTCCTCTGCAAGACCCTAATCAGGCTCATCTTTCGTGTAACAGAGGGAGTGACAGCATGTTAAACTCCAAGCAGGAAAGGAAGACACTAGTTTTCATTCATGACAAATGTAACTTGTGGAATTTGACTTTAATTTAAAAACTGCTTCAATACAAATTTCAATCAATAGCTAAATAAAATATGTAGGGACCCACACACCCTGTACGTACATGAACATCAGGATAGGCTGACAGTGGTACTATGGTACAACGCAGGACTATGGCATGTTTAACAGTCAAAAGGGTAGGGAAATGTGCTTTACATGCATTATTATAGGAGTAATATAATAAAACATACTTCTGCTGAAAATAAAGCAGAATTAATGATTGCTTCTCCTCAGTTACTCTCTTATTTTACCATCCGCAACAGTACTGTCTCTACTGTGGATAATTCCTTTCCAGTTTCAAAGAACCTCTCTTCCTCAGGAAGTTTGAAACCTGGCTAACTGAACTTGTAAGTAGTCTATATGTGGAAAGACTGAGATATGAGTTTTCTAGGATATGAAATCCAGTGATGGAACATGTGAATGAGCAACGATGCTCCCTTTACTCAACCACCTTACTTAAGTGTCTTCCAGATAAGATGGACTGCAAAGAACACAGTTGTGAACTTTTCCCCGGCCTTTAATTTATGTATTCATTAGTTGTTTTATTATCATTTTATAATTTATTTGCTTGTGTAATATTGGGAATTTTTTTGTTTGAATTTGTCAAGTTGTCTCAGTCTCAGGTGCTTATTGTCTTTTGATATAGATTTACTTAAAAATCTTCATAAATCAAGTGTTAAAAAAAAGAAGTTTGTTTTGTTTGTACAAGTCCACAATACTGGGAGACTTACTGTCAAGTCTTAAGAACTCAATAAAGGAAATATTTTCAGTTCAAAGTAGCTAAAAACAAAATGTAAAATGTTATATTAAAAAAAGCACAGATTTGTGGTAATATGTTGACTACTTTGTAATCTACGCCTCAATTCAGATACCTAAACATTTAAGCACACAAGAACTGATTCATTTCAACTTAAATCCATGAGAAAAAGAAAGGTAAAAAAAATTGTTTTAATCAACTTAATGTCTCTAATAAACTCTGTGGCCAGGAAAAAGCTTTAGTGTAGCCCAGCTTGAGCTAATAATAAGCCTCTGATTGTCTTATTGTTCAGTCAGGTTTAATGCTTTGTTAGGAATATCCTGCGCAAACACGTCGCAGCTGAGAAGAATAGCAGGATCCTGTCTGTGGGCTATATTCATGTCTGTGTGGACAGACATCATCCTGCTGGAAGTTTACAGTCATCCGGCAAAAGGTTGGTGTGTCAAAAACAGTTCCAATTCATTTCATTACAGAAAAATAATACTTTGATGTCACTGCAAAAGTTGTCACTAACAAGCTGTCAGGTCAATATTAGATTTTTAAAAAAAAATTTTTTTCACTTTTTTTTCATAGAAAAAAAACGTTTTCTTATATAAGGTGTTTTTATACACCTTTTCAAAACTGAATCATTATTGTTAGCTTCTCTTTATTTAAAATCTGTATTCTAATGCCATTTATTATAAAAAGGAATTTATTGCTTTTTACACATGCGGGGCAAAAAACTAAGTAAAACCTGCTTTATCCAAATGTTTTGTGTTCCAGGACTCTGAGATTGTATCCTGTTTGACTGAATCAGTCTTGTCATTCTGGAGTGATTTTGTCTCAAGTTTAGTTGCAACTTATAATTCCTCACACAATGAACAGAAAAAGAATATCTGGGAACAAAAAGATATGAAAATTTGATCAAGTTGCTAACTAAAGAATGTAAGAAAAATGGTTGTGGCACTGCTCTCATTTGATCACAATGAACAACAAAGTAGTCCTCAGTGTGCTGTGTGGAAATCATTAGAGCTGAGCCTTATATGACACAAAGCGAGTCTTGTCTTCAGTCACAGTGGAATATTTCCATAGAACAAACACTGGGAACAATACTTGCTCGGTGTATCAATGCACCAAGAGCACAATATGGATTACACAGTCATCCTGGACAGAACAGGGGCCTAGAGTGCTTTAGCATATGCTGATACAGTCAGAATAATTTTAAATAATCAATCTTCTTCTTGAAATCATGACAAAAAATAAACATCATCCTCCTGGAAAATATTTATCTACTCAAAAGCATTTAAGTTAATCTACATTAAGGGTTCTTTGTTCTCAGTGTGACATCCATGATTGGATCAAGTCCAACCCATTTGAACAGACAGGATGAACACGGGAGAAATACCCATACAGGTGAGAAGACAATCACGGCTCTACTAAGCTTCAGCTTTCCATTCCAGAGTTAGCGCTGCTTATTGTGGCAGCATATTTCAGTAGCTCTGCTACATTAGTTCTGATTAGGTTTTTTTTGTAAACATTTGTTCATAATTTATTTTGTTGCACCATTTCATGTTTGGATGGTGTTTCCCTCTGGTTTGGATGCTGTGCAGCTGGAAGGATTTATACTGTTACTATTTTTGTTCTTATTGTTATATCATTCTTATTACATTTTGATTTATTGAGCAAGACATGCTGAATGTAGAAGGAATAATTATTCTTCCCAGATAAAACAGATGTTCACTATGGATCATTTTTAGGCAAGTCTGTTTTAGGTACTACGCTGTTCCTGACTAAATGATATAAGTCTAAATGATATGATAAGAGTGTGTGAGGTGGGATAGGTTATTAATTCATTAATAACCTATCCCACCTCACACACTCTTGACCCCAGCATTGCTATTTACAGTATACTGACTCTGCTGCTCAACAGATGAGCTTGTTGCTTTGTGATCGTTAGCTGATCCAAGGGGCTACACTTAGGGAAGGAAGGGACATTTTGGGACAATGTCTTGGTAAATAAACAACTTTAAGAGTTAACTCAGGTAATCTGCTCATGGACCAACTGGTAAAGCTGCAGTACGTAACTTTTAGTATTTAAAAAAAGTATTTTACATATTTGTTAAAACCGTCACTACGTTGTGACAGTGTGAGACACAAACTACTCCACTTAAACATGTCGACTGCTTTGAGGATGAAATGAGGTGGAAAGAAAAAGTAGTTAAAGATAACAAATATGTGATAGAAGGAAATGTAGAAGCACTGGTAGGCAGAAAAACAAGCTTTTCATAAAATAAACTTAATACAGGAGAAAAAGTGAACACAGTAGGGCAAACAGTCAGGTTTGACAAGCTCGTTAAAGAGTACTCGCTAGTCATCAAAGGTCTTGGAGAGATTAAAGGTTACAACCACAAGGTTATAGTCAATAAAAAGCTCCAGTCTGTAGCACAGGGTTTAAGGAGGCTGGCTTATCCCATGTTAGAAGCTGTAAATCAGGAGCTTGCTAAGACGCTTGAACCAAGTATAATAGAAGAAGTGAATAAAAGATCAGAATAGGATTTTAACATCTAAGAAAGACGCAAACGAAGTTAGGCCATGCGGAGACCTTAGGGAAGTGAATAGAGCAATGATCAGAGAAAGACACCCAGTACCAACAGTATAGCATCTTACTGGCAGTGCAGGGAGCAGAAGCGTTTTGCTACAAGAGACACAGAAGGGATTTTGACAGAGCAATTTATCCACAGAATTAAGATCCCTGACGACATTCATCACACAAAGAGGGTGTTGCCACTTCAAAAAGTCTTTCAGAGGTTTCCAAACAGAGGTTTAACCCTTAACAGAGACAAGCCCATCTTTGGATTGCAACAGATTGAGACACTCGGACATGTAATCACAGACACAGGAATTAAACCAGACCAGTGAGAGGACAAAGCCATCTACAATGGGCCAGACCTGAAATTCGTACAAAACTATGCAAACTTATCAGAATCATTGACAGCCATGCTTGTCCCTTCCTTGTTTGTGGACGAGTGAAACAGAATTATCATTTCAAGTAATTAAACAAGCACTGGTGAGTGAGCCATGCCTGGCCTACTTTAAACTGGATGTATCAACTGTTGTCATTAGTGATGCTGGTCCAGCAGGATTAGGAGCAGCTTTGCTACAGACCCAATCAGATGGACAGAAGAAACCAGTTGCTCATGCAAGCCATTCATTGACCCCAACATAACATCAATGTGGTCAGAACATGAGGCTTTAGGATGCATATGGGCTGTGGAACATTTTAGGATGGATTTGTGGGAGGGCAAGCTTACTCTGCAAACTGACCATAAACTCTTCAAATACATGTTCAACAAAGTGAAGGTTACACTGTCACCACCATGAATACAGAGACTTGGTTTGAGACTTCAACCTTATGATTATAAGATAGAACACATAGTTGTAAAGTCCAATGTAGCAGATTCACTTTCACAACTTTCTTTACCAGAGACAGAGAACAATGAGTAAGTGGAAATAAGTGGACAGAGTGCTGGCAGTGACAATGCATGAAGTACAAGCCATGAACCTTAAGGACATGAAACAGTAAATGACAGAGAACAACACAAAGAAACAACTGAAGACATCAGGGGCGACAGGAAAATGGCCAAAACTAGTTCCATCAGAGCCACACCCTTATAACAGATGTACTGGAGAGTTTAAAACATATGATGAACCAGTGGTGAGAGGACACAGGATATTGCTACCAAGAGCAATGGTGAAGCGAACATTGAACATCAGAGTATCACCGTATTAAGCAACGGGAAAATTGAGGTTTCACAGATACTTCAGAACATCCAAGTGCACGTTCCTCCAGGTAGAAATGGCAGGAGGTACTTCCAAAAATACTGATGGCTTACCTTCCAACACCACACAGTGTCAGGAGTCATACTCATGTTTGAACAAGATATCTGCACAGTGTCCAAACATAGAGAAGGAATATGGACTTCCAAATGGTAAGAATAAAACAAGACCATCACAATGAATACAAAACCAAAATGAAGGAGTATGCGGACCAGACCAATCGAGCAAAAGATCATAACTTTAAGGCTGGTGATGTAGTTTGCATTGCTAGTATGGAGAATGGAAAGCTGAGTACCACATTCAAAGATATTTGCTATGTGATATTGAGAAACACTGCCGATAATGCCTTTGAACTGATCAACGCAGAAGATGGATCAAAGTGATCACAAATGTCAAACATATTCGCCACACCCCTGTGGTAACTGACTTTGATGCTTTGGAGAATCCATTGGAACACAACGACTACTGAAACCACTTCATCGTCTGAGACCCTACCAGAACCTAACCCAACTGTATCTGAGGTCACCACTGCCAGGAAGGGCCGTGTCATCAGAAACCCCATCAGATACAGAGAGATTTGAAAATAAATAAACTAAAAGAGAGAAAAGAAATTTTACTCTTGGGTAGATGTGTAAAATAAAAATTGTTTAGATTTTTTTTTATTTGAAAAAACAAAACGGCAGCACTGTGATTTAAGTTAGAAGGAAGCTTTAGTTCTAAACAAAGAGAAAAATGTAGTGTAGTAATGTTGCTGTGTTATCGCAAGATTGTTAACATGATTGTGAGATTATTATTATTGGCACATGAGTTAAAACATAAGCATAAAATGAACTAAAGGACTGTTTATTTACACAGCAAACAGATGTAGTACACAAATTTTCTGCAACAGTGAATTCAAGGTTATCATCTCTAATCCATAATTATCTAAATTACAAGAAAACAAGGCTTTACATATTGCAATGTGTGTCATCAATAAATAAGTTTCTCTTACTGAAATGAGAAAGAAATTATATTCTAATCAGATTTTTTTAGATGTACCAACCCTGTTCTAAGAGAAATGGGGAAAATATTCCTTTTGCATTACCTTGCTAAAGTATTGCAAGTAAGTATCCCTTGACCCTGTGAAAATAACTCAAAAATAGTCATGTAGTCATGAATGTAGTTTTTCTTTCTTTACTTCTTAAGGAAAGTTTCTGTTTGTCTCAGACGGAATGGAAAGAGATGGAAAGCCCGTGTTTAACTTGTTTGCTTTTGAATTTTACACATAGGTATGTGGTGCATTTGTATCCTAAAAAAGATACAAAACTTCAGATATCTCACTAATGAGATATTAACATACATGGAAAAAACTTACATTGTAGCAGAAAGATTTTCAGTAGATACCTCTCGATACCACATGAACTGACCAGTATATTATTGTGAGAGAAAAGAAATCCCAGGGAGATGCTTCCTAGGGGGCTCTGTACTGTTCAGCACACATACACTTATTCAAACAGCCCAGGAAGCTAGCAACTCACACTTTTAACATTGATTAACCTTTCATTCATACATAGAACTACTTAAAGCTCAAAGTGTGTCAGCACCACAACAAAACAAGTATTTTGTGCATCTACACATTTTCTTTGAACAGAGCCATTTTTACATGACTAAAGAGCAGAATTTCTAAACATAAAGAATAAAGAAGAGCTAATGTTTAGGGTAGTTATTAATAGAGGTACACCGATTGCAATTTTCTGGTCAATTGCCAATTGCCAGTTTTTAAAAAGCCTGAAATGCCAATTCAGATTTTGACCAATAGTGATTTTTTTTTTGTCTGAAATGTTGCAAAATATAGAAAGAATGTTGCCGAGTTGGCGTGAGTGACTCAGTTGTTGATTTTTAGACCTTTGCCGAGGTAGATAATATCAGTGGATAAGATTGCTTTCACATATAAGCATGAGCCGATCTCCTAAAGTTAAGGAAATTGGAGCCTATTTATCAGCTGGCTGATTTATCGGTGCACCGCTAAAGAATGCTCTAATGGGTCTGCAGCTCTTTAGACCCACTGTTGTGGCTCTCAAAGCTGTGGTCAAAACTTATTAAAATTTAGCAAAATTTTATAACATGTAAAGATCAGAAATAAAAGCTAGTCTTAGCAGTTTTTTGCATTAACAGTGTTAGGAATACTTTTAGATTAATTATTTTTTTCTCTCCAATGAACAACCCAAACGCTTGTTTTTTTAAAGCAAGGTAACTAACATACTTAAATAGTACCTGTATTTTTAAACAGAAATATTAATTATATTAATAATTTAATATCATCTTGCTATTCACTGAAAGCTAAATCTATCCCTTCCCTCAGCAGAAGTTCTGAGCAAGAGAACAGAACTACAGTGTATGCACTGTAGTTCATACACTGTATCACCTGTACCTAACAGGTGATGCATGATGTCTCAACAACATTGTCTAATGCTTCATAATATAATATCATATTGTAACTACTCTTAAGTTAAGTTTCTCTCTTAATGGAGTAGAAGAAAGCTGCTTACGTGTCGAGCCTCTCTGCACAGCCCCTCGATGTTCCTCAGCCAGCAGCGGCTCAGCTCGCTCAGCTCCAGGATGGGCTGGACCTTCAGCCTCACTGCGTCTCCTGACTGACGGATCATCTCAACTATCTCGTCACGGCTCTTGTTCTCCACATTCCGTCCGTTTATCTCCACCAGCCTGTCGCCAGGCACAAGTCCGAGAGCCAAGTCCTTAGTGCCAGCACCAGGCTCGGCGAAGTGGACCACGCGTCTGTAGACCCCTCCATCAGGGCTGCGATCTAGCATAGTGGTACGGCGCAAAGAGAACCCAAAGTCACCAGTGTTGCGCCTCTGCAGCTCCAGCTCCCGCGTTTCAGGGGCACTTGGTGCAACCACAGTAGGCAGCTGCAAAGGTGCAGGAAAAATCTTATCAACCAGTTCAGGAATGAAAACTTTTTTGGTGTCTGCCGCCTCTGGTTGAACTCTTTGGCTGTGCTTGCGAAGCATGTTGAACACTTTGCTCTCGACCTGCGGTGATGGAGCAGCAGAGTTCTGTCCAGAAGGCGTGGAGCCCTCTGACGGGCTCTCCTCCTTGCTCCTCTGGGAGAAGGAGAAACGCTTCATCATCTGCCCCATCTGTGAGGAGTTCTGCTTGGCGAGAGAACCAAAGTGAGCCACGCGGTCCCGTACCGAGCTGCGATGTCCATCCTGACCTCCTCCCTCTCCTTTCAAGTCATCAGTGGAGCTTGCCACACTGATCTGATCGTCCAAGACCATGCTGCTCCGGTTGCTGAACTCATCCGATTCAATGTCGGTGAGAGACAGCTCATTGGTGCTGGCCACTTTGATAGGAATGGGGTTGGAGATCTCCACTTTGTGCTTGGATTCCCGCTTAGCCTCCCTCTTAAGATTGAAAAAACCCCGCCTCATGCTCATCTCCTCCAGGCTGCGCAGCTCTGCCGCGGACATTCTCTCCTTCTTCTCTTTCTTGTCTTTCTTGCTCCCTTCCTTCTCCTTGTCTTTCTTTATCAAACTAAACATGGTAACTGTCTAAATCTCCCTACACAGGTTGAGTCATGAGTCAGAAGTCTTGTTTCCAAAAGAAAAAGAAAATCCCCTGGAAAGGGAGACAGGAGAAAACTGTTAGAAACTACTATAAAACAACACTGACAACAAATGAATTCATTCACTCATTAAATATTGAGCATACTTTATTGTTTTTAAATATGTGTAGAAATCAGGGATGTAATGGTACTAAAAATAAAACCACAATTCGCTACATAGCTGGGATTTAATGTCACATTTTGGCAAGTTTCAATCTAGAGAAACACAAATATAGAAATATGGTTTTTACTTTAATCAAAATGTTCACATTTTTTTTCTTTTTTAAGTGGGTTTTTTTTTGGCACTAGTGGGCTTTATTTGAAAGTGCTAAGACAGGAAAGCAGGTAAAAAGAGAGAGGGAAGGCATGCGGTAAAGGTCACCAGGTCGGGAATCGAACCTGCGACGAGGACTAAGACCTTCTCATGTGGGTTGTGTTTAACCCCTGTGGCAGCACAGCACCCTGAAATGTTCACATTTTCTGAAAACAGTTTGATTTCATAGCCTTTCACAAAGTCAGTATAGAACTAAAGGTTCTGGTTTTGTCATGTAATCAAGTCCTTTTACAGATGAAAGAGATTGGTGTAGTTGCTTAGGATTGCTTAAGTAAATCTGGGATGACATTGATAATAACAAATATTTAAATCATTTTGGAGATGTTTTGATTAAACAACTGAGTGTCAAATGGACTTGAATGCACCGTGGAGATGCAGCTGGTAGGAAACGGTCAGATGGATTTTTTTGGTTTTTATGCTACAGGCAGCTAGATTTGCACTTTATCTTATTTTACATGACAGACATGCGATGCTTAAATTTTGCTTGATGTCCTTCCATGTGAGTAGTTAAATTCAATGTGTGTGTTGATCTCAATAACTACCTCCAGTTGCAAAATCCTCAAGTCAGACGTAGTCTGTAGAATTTTGTCATTTTCCTCTATGTCAACTAGAGACACCTTGGCACCGTGTTCAGCATGGAAATAGAAAAATAGAGAAAAACTAAAGTAGAAAGTAAAACTCCCACAGCCCTTAAATCGGAAGTAATCCACTTATGAGGGTAGACAATGATAGACTAACTATAAAAGTTAGTTAGGGTGGACTAACTATAAAAACTGAGAATACTAAATAGCTTTAACATTCAAAAACTATCAAATGAGGATGTGAGAGAACAGGATATGCTGTTCCTCTTTCAGCCGACAAGGCAACAACACCACAAGCTCTTGAACCAAAGTGATGCCATAAAGCTGAGGTTTGCTCCACCTTTCTTACTGCAGCATCACCTCAGCTAAATGAGAAACATTTACGTTCCCAAACAACAGAAGTTAATGATGGTGATCGAGTCCTTCCTGCTTTGCTTTGGTGGAGCTTTTCAAGGTTCTGTGGTGAATAGCAGGATTCTGCACTTTGATTCCAGCCATAAAAGTTCTGCATGTGCACAGATTATATAAAAGGCTGTTTGTTCGGTACAGCTGCCTGGTGACTCAAATCATTCCAGAATAGCACCGCTCACCGTATTGGCATGTCAGAGAAGCTCTGCCATCTTAGTTCTGAATTGTTCTTTTCAACTGAATCAGGACTATTTTGCACTGCTGAATCCAAAAATGACATCCATTTTTCGCAATCTGGTCAGGTTTTTATTCTAATTTGATTTAGAGAAATCCGATCTTCTGACTAAATTTATTAAATTTTTTGTGACATTATCATTTCATTTCTGTTAATATTTCTCATCCAAAAGAAGTTATAGGAGGAAAAGAAAATGTTTTCTACCAAAGTGTATTAATTAATGTTACAAACTTGGATTTCTGTAAATTGAATAATAAACACTGATAAGGGTAAGTAAATGTGAATTGAACACCATGTCTCCATCTCTTTCCTGTCCTGATGGAATCTCTCCTCCTGCTCATCACTCATTGATCTCAGATTCTCAGGAAACCGATCCAGATGTGAGAACAAGTCCTGCATTTTGATGCTCATGTTGCTCTATAGTTCAGAAAGTTGATCTAATTGAGCAAAACCAATGTGATTTTTGGATTCAGTTCATCAACATGACCCTAAAACTGTTGAAAACCCTGGACAACTTTTTGGCTGTTGACCAGTGTTACTGAAGTTGAGCCTTTTTTATTATCTCTCAGGTGTTCCTGGTGTTAAAGGAAGCACAGAAGTGGGTAGGAAGCTACTGGAAACATTCACTTTCTACAGCTATAAATATGTAAAGTTACTGTGTGATAATAGACAAAGGTTTTCAGCTTCAACTGTGGCTCCCAAAGGTTTCTCTTTGCTTGTTGTTCCCCATGTTTCTAATGCTGTAACCCAGTTGGGACTTAATGTCTGACTCAGGTTGCTGCATCTGCTTGTCTGTCTAATTGTAGAGTGACTTTGACTCTGCTGAGATGACTGTTTTCATTAAAGCACATCAGTGTGTAATAGTAGTGTATATTCTTGGGAGACCCAGTTATGAGTAAACTGAATCACAGGAGAGCTTGAGGAAAATCTTCACCCAGCTTTTAGAAAATAATTCAGACAGTAGAAGCTTCTAGCTCCATCTCCAGGGTTGTTATAGTAATTAATTGTTTGCACTTTGTCTTGTCACTCAAGGATTATCAGGACAAAAAAAGTATTTCTAATTTTATTTTTAGCTGCTCATTAACAGGCTGAAATGATCAACTGTTTGAACAGATCCACGGCAGCTGATTTTACTGAACTGGAGGATAGAATTCTCCTCAAGCCCAAAAGTCTTGAGCAACACTAAGTTGATCTTTGACTTGTTCAGATGTTCTCATTGTGATTTTCCTGATTTTCCACTTTAAGTCCTTATTTAAGGCACTTTTAGGTCTGATGGATCGACCTCGGAGTTCTCCGCTTAATGAGGAAGGAAGTTCTCTTGTAGCAGATCCATAAAAACAATAGTGAACAAGTTAAGGAGCCTGGAGAAATGCTATATTGATCTGGCACAACCAATTCCAATGAGTGACAAATAGCACTTCTCGCTCAAAGATGTTTCTGACCAGGCCTTTTCCAGTCATCTCAGGGAGAAGTGTTGACACTGACAGAGAGCAGCTGGAACATTACCGTCATGTTTCAATGTCGGGCCGACTGGGGGACGTTTCAACCACCCTCCTATGTGACTAAATATGTTCAGAAGGTGAGGATAAAACCTGGACTAGAGGGGACAAAAGCATGACAGGGCTAAAATAGGTGGAGCTACATTAGCAAGCTAAGCTGCTGTTTGGTTTGCTTGTCTCGGTTTTCTAACAACACATAGGACTGTTATTCCACTCGGTACGAGAAACACTACTGGCGTACATCCATGCAGGGGTTTCAGGCTTTGTTTTACTTTAGGCAGTCTAGCTAGCTAACTAGCATAATTGGCTCAGGACACAGCATTAGTAGTTTACCCTCATTTTTCACAAGGCGACACTGGAACAAAACACCGGGATAGTGTGAAAACGTTTCACTCTAGAGCGGCCTCAGCACGGCTTCTTTCACACTATCTGGGTCCCCTCACTTCTAGCACATAAAGAGCAATAGCAAGAAATACTCACTGTGCTCCAAACAGGGCTGGTGCCTTGCCTATGGGCGCAGTTCGGTTCGTTTGGAACACAAACCACAGAATGTAAGAACTGCCAGCTCCCTGTCCGCCTCTCATGCAAGCGAGACAGATTGGAGGAGGTCAACCTGCGCCATCTGTTGGGCATTCAGTGGAATTACACAAAGCACATCTGCGTGTCAGAGACTGGAATGTAGAGTTCTTCCCAGATTAGCCCCGGCCGAACGGCTCTTCGTTTTTTCCTTTAAGGCACTTTACTAAGCAGCGTTTAGATGCGTTGGTTTTGAGAATCACAACCAAAGTTTTAGGATTTTAATCCTAAAACATTTCAAATATCCCATTAAAAGTCAGCTTTAGAAACAGAATCGTCTGGTTATTTTTATTCAACGGTCATAAACAGAACCCGGTTCCTTCAGAAATCATTTCAGTGGATTTATCTTTCCTACTGATATTTAACAGTCTAAAAATAGCAGCTGGGGTGATGTTGGGGGTACTGTTTGGACCTGTCTACATTATTCTTAACTTCCTTCATCTTTTTATCAGTATTTAACCCTTTACATCCAAATCTCAGTGTTGACGGGATCTTTTTAGCTTTCACCCCCAGCTGCTTGTTAATTCTACAACTTTCCTCTGTGTTCTAATAAAATGTCTTCCCCTCCATTTTCTGTCACATTTTATTGCCATTTCATTTTTAATTTTAGTGACACTTCTCGCTGCTCCCTTTGTTAATTTATCTGCCAGCTTATTTCCATCCATCTATCCATTGTTTGTATCCAGTTATCCTTAAAGGGTCGTTGGGGGGCTTGTCTCCACTCACACCAAAACATGCAGAAAATTTTCTGTTTCTCTATTCTCCTTTTTTTCTGGAAATTACTTGCATTATATCCAACATAAACTCTTGGTTTGTATTTCAATGCAGATAATGTATACTGAATAATGCACTGAGTCATCATCTGTTCAGCCTAAAGTGATTAGAATTGCAAAAATAGAAAAAAATAAAGAAAAACGTTCTTTTAAAAAACATCCATTTCTAAATTATCATTTACTATTTTATCACTTATCATTCAACAATAAATGCTATGCCCTCTCTATTATCTGATCATATTGATGCCCCATACAGCTCTTCACTGTACACCTGTTGTGATACAGGTACCTGCTTTTCCTTTTTTGATAAATGGATAAAAAAAATATTGATCCTGCAGGACAACAGCAGCATAGATCAAAGTTACAGAGCAAATATTTAAGTTAAAGTGACAGTTCTAAAAATGCTGCATTCAGAATTTGGATTAAAGGTATAGCATCAATAATACTAAAAACATAAAATTAGGGGAGTTGCAGAACTCCCTTAATTACGTAACGAGGTCTGTAACCTAGAGCGGGTTACAGACTTTGACTCAACTGTTTTGAATTCAACTCTAGTCCTCGGTTTCTTTGCTGCATGTTGAGTGGAAAATTCCTCTGTTACAGTATTTATAATAATTGGGCTACAATGAAGAGAACAGTATGGCTATGCAGAAAGAAAACAGACATAACATGTCTGCTGTAATAACCAGTGATATTATCTGAACCCTATATGAAACCATAACCATAACTATCCACAGGAGAGTTCTTCTCTGCTGACAGATTGAACCAAACCTACAGTCCAGGTTTCTCCTACAGCTCCCTCTCCTTCTTAACCTCCTAACTAGTCTCTAGCTAAGAATTTGACAAGGCTGCCTGCATGGTTCAACAAAGTTTCTTTTGTGATGTAATATAGTTTCCTAAGGACACAGGTGGAACTGCTCTAATACAGACTCACCTGGCTGTGGGTAGATCTCTGATGCTTTGTATCTTTGAACCCTGCTAATGAATACCTGAGCCCTGCTGACACTCATTGTAATCTCCCCTGATTTATTCATATGCTGTTTTCCTATATGACTGAATATATATGTAAAAAAAAAAATAAGGAGAGAGAGCATGTGAGAAGGAAAACATGTTTGTTCTTGTGAATGTAAGTTGGAATGTGGCTTGTCTGGGTGTTCATGAATAAGTCATAGAGGAATGTTTATGTTGTTGACTCACTCAGTTTGAATTGAGGGCGTTCTTACCGCCCTGAATAGACAGGTTGATTCTCTTAAAAATTCTGTAGATTTCCATCCAACCTGACTCACTGCATTCAAGAACCATCAGACTTTTAAATGTCCTTTACATTTTGGGCAATTTATAACTGAATTGGACAACAATTTTGTCTGTTTGATGCAGCTTACTGGCAAAATCATTTATTCAGTTCTAGTTGCTACCTAAATAAATCACCGGCTGTATCTCAGCTGGAGAGGAAATCTGTGGGTGAGATGGTTTCAGAGTTTATATTTAATCTGCACCATAACAAACAGAATATTCTAATAATTTGGACTCAGGATTTCGTGGACTGGTTCTGGCTCGACATGGGGAATACCAAGGAACTGGTGGTGGATTTCTGGAGGTGCAGACTCACCTCACTGACCCTGGTTGAAATAGAAGACTCTTAGAAGTACCTGCGTGTTAAACTAGATTGGAGTCATTTCAATGAAAAGGTTAGGTTAGGGTCTACCTGAAGAGAACCATGAGGTATTTTGGAGTACTGAAACCTTTTATGACTCATTTTCTGTATGGATCTGTAAACATCTGCAACTAAGACAAAGCAGTTATAAGCTCATCAGGACGGCCAGCTCTGGGCCTTTCTGATGAGGCTCCCTCCTAGGATGCTCCCTCAACCCATTGCGGGTCCCAACAAACTTAAGAAGTTTTCCTTTTCTTGTAAACAAGTCCACTCTTGTTTTTTAAATACAGAAATATACATTTTGCACATTTTCTATTCTAATGTGTTGCACATTTCTTTGAATATGAGTATTTTAATACTGGAACCATTTTTTTGCCTTGTAAATTTGCCTTTAAAATACAAGGCAAATTTATAGTAAACTTTTACCTTTTACCCGAACAAAGGTAAAACTTTTGCCTTTGTTAGTAGGTAACAATGGAATACAGGTATTTCTATTTTATTCTATGTAGCAGGAGTAGAACAGAAATAGATGGACACATATTTGGTTTAAGAAAATTTCTGAAGTTGATTATTACTATTCAATAAATCAACTAAGTTGTACAAAAAATGTGTTGCACTGAAGGTGGTAAAGTTTGAAATTATTCGTTATAATGTCATGGATTTGCAACCAAAAACACTTATGAGTCACACTGCAATTAGTAAACTTGATTGTGAAGAAAAAATAATCATACATAGGCCCTAATTGTTGATGGTATCTCAGTTTTTCAACAAAGAAGTTTTGGATAGATCCTCTCCATCTCAGAAGAAAGCGTAGATGTACAATTTATGTTGTGTTTTGCTTTGTTAGAATCTGGACTTCTTTCAGTTTTTTATGTCTCTTTCTGAGCTTTAGCTATTTATGTAACTCTACTTAAAACTGAATTTTCTCTTGTTTTGATGTTTGTCAGACTTTCTCCCACATGTGCAACACTTTTTTTTTTTTTTTTTACAAGTGTTGCACATGTTAATGTTTCATACATGTTTATTTTGCTGCTGTCGGTTATCTGATTGTCGCGACATTTTGTAACCAACTCAAACGGTGAAATAAAGTTGTAGAAAAAAGGGGAGGTGCTATTAGTGCCACTATGGCAACCGCGGTGACGTAAAAATCCTCCCTCCCTGGACATTCATAGCCAATCCTTCAAATAAATAAAGTGCCATTTCCAATTTAGGCATTCCAGTATGAAACAGCAGCTACGTTCTTTAATCGTTGGACATAATTTATCTTGATGTGAGTGAAGACGTCCACGTCTTATTGTCTGTCAAAGTACATTTCTTCGTCAGCTTAACAGGGACTGTTTTTTTTAGCCGAGGACTACATTCTCGCGCTCCATTGGCGGAAGGATTCAGTTAACTTTGGTGACTGTAGAGAAAGGCGTCGTTCAGCATTTGTACCAGTTTAATTTTTATATTTTTTCTTTACAAAGTTTCTTTTTGTGGTTCTTGTTCAGCTTTTTTCCCTTCGGTCGGTGCCCTAATTTAGATGGCCAGCTTCCCAGATTGTGTAAATGAAAATGATCTAGGTAAGTAGTTTGTGGCTCTATTTAACTCAGGACAGTGTTACGCAGAAGCGTTTATGAAAATGCGGAACTGTTTCAGCTTTAGTTTATTTGATCAATATATTCTGTAAAAGGCTTAATGAACATGTCGACATATGATAAAATGTTTAGTGAAGTTGTAGTTTCTTAAATAATGTTCGCATTGCTCATTGCTTGTGTTGTGCGGGGTAGACAGACACATTACAGCTGGTGTCAGTTTGCATTTAAATGTAAGCTAAATATCTAGTGAGTTTTGGGGTTTTCAAACCTCTGCCAACCCCGTAGGATTTCCAAATGTTCTGTTTACATCGTTCTGTAAAGGCGTGCCGAGTTTGTTTATCGAGCCACTGCCACAGTGATTCATGGCCTTGGCCTGTCCTCACAATGCTTGTAAAATGTCCGGGTTTCAGTGTTTTACGCAATTTGCTCTGATGGAAATCACTCAGTCATGCTGTAATCTCGTTGCAAAACACTAAATGAATTTGAGATTAAATATGTATAGTTATATTTTGTGATGTTAGCCATTTCTATGTATTTGTCTATACATCCTTAATGTGAACGAAACAAAACATTGAAACCATCGCAGAAAGGGACGTTCTGTTTCTTTTTTTTGAATCGATCTTAAATGAGGGTCGCGTTGGCCCCTCACTGCTCACACCCAGCGGCGGCCTCCATGTTGCATTTGGTGGTGAGCACGTAGCCGTGCAAACACTGCGCTCACACAGCAGGCTGACCCAGCACACAGAGATAACACACTCTGTTCTGATAGGGAATCCCTCACAATGTTAACATTTGTCCACCACTAAGAGTTGACCTTTACCCGAAATGGGTTCTGTGTATATTTAGCCAATCAAAGCGGGTTTTTTTGTTTGTTTATTTTTGTCTTTTTATAATGTCACGCCAGTAAATGTTGACATTAGGGAAGTACATTTTAGCGAGTCTATACACAGATATGTGAACTGTGCTGGTCATAGCTTGCTGGACCGTATGTATTGGTGTCTGTCAGCCTCTTATCAACAGTTTAGTTTATGTAATTGACTTCAGTTCACTGAAAATCTTCCCCTGGTTGTTGTGTATCTACAGATCATTCTATTATGTCCTCAGTGTTCACTTGATTGGCAGGTATGAGGGGTGTGGCAGCCTGCTTTTTGTGTGTGTATGTGTCCCCTGCCCATTTTAGCCGTGTGCTACTTTCAGGCTGTTTGTTTATAGACTGGCATGTGTGTCACCATATTCAATAATGAAACCTGTTTTCTTTCTTCCAGACAAGGCTAAGTTCATTGGTGAACTCCTGGTCCCTGTTGCTCCCTTTGACCAGAAGTCTGGGCGTGAGGCCTGGACTGTAGCCTTTGCACCAAATGGTTCCTACTTTGCTTGGTCTCAGGGACATCGCATTGTCAGGCTCATCCCTTGGAATAAATGCTTGAAGAGCTTGTAAGTATTGTAGTTACTCCAAATATCTGGCAAGCTGTTGTTGTCTTCCCTGCTTTAACACGCCTGATAGAAATAGTTTAATTTTCTGCATGTTTTCTAAGATCCCGCTGATATTAGAAGTTCATGTAAAGAACCAATAAAAACAGTAGCTCTCAAGCACCTAAACTAAGCACACCAACCTTGATGTGAACTTGTTCAAAGCAGACACAGCACAGAAGTTTATGTTGGATCTAAATGGCTTTCTGCTCAGCAGGTAATAAGTGCTGCTGGGCTTCTTTACCAAACACTCTGAGCTTCACTAGACTAATATATAATAGCTTGTTGTTGCTTTTTGAACAACAAGCTCACTTTTCAAGTATAAGTGATGTACTATGGTCAGTATGAATAGGTCAGTGTTGATCCAACAGCTCAACCTTGTTACTGGTGAGCTCACACTGTAGCAGCACTTCACAGTAAACCTGCTCAGACTCATAAAATCAAAAAGCATTTGGTCTTAAAATGGTTGTCTTTATGCTTATACCATCTAACAATTTCTTGCTTTTTGAATTTGGTTTAGTTCTCTGAGTGCTGGTGAAGAAGGTACCAACCCAACAAGCCCGCGCCATTTGTCCCGTCAAAACAGTGATGGAGGTGTTACCATCCCACTGGCTGATGAACCTCGCGAACACACGATAGACTGTGGGGACATAGTGTGGGGCCTGGCCTTTGGCTCCTCCGTGCCAGAAAAACAGAGCCGCTGTGTCAACATCGAGTGGCACCGGTTCAAGTTTGGTCAGGACCAGTTGCTGCTGGCAACAGGTCTCAACAATGGCCGCATCAAGATTTGGGACGTTTACTCTGGTGAGTGCAGACTGGGGTTACTATGTGTTTCTGTCTTCAGCAAGTAATTATCAGAATAGACCATCATGGTGGAAACAAAATGTAAGATCTGACCTCCATGGTCAGATCGGTTTGCTTAACCAGGACCTAGTACCGGTATATGAAATTCACTTTTTGCATGTTTTTGTTCTTCCATTTGGGTCCCTAATGCTCCTAGAAACAGCCCAAGCACTTCAAAATACCACCCAGCCATTTTCTGGCAATAACTTAATGTTTTCTGGGTGTCTCACAAAAAGATTTTTCAAAAACCTCTCGATTATTGAGTCACAATTGGTGGGCACCACCCTGTAACTCAGCAATCCCAGCAGAGTTGGTTGAGCTGGTTTTACCACTGCAGGGGCTGAACAATGGCTAATAGAAAAGACCAGAGTTTTGTTGTTGACTCACCGTACAGAAACCACTGCTGTGTTTGAGCAGGAGGCTCCACTTCTGCTTCTGGGTTTGACTCTGGGTCAGAGATGGATGGTGTTACCATTGGGTATTAGTTCGCAGCCATTTTCACATAAATCAGTGTACACATTGTGATGGGTTCATGTTTGGATCTAAAGCAGAGGTGGGCAACTCCAGGCCTGGAGGGCTGGTCTCCTGCAACTTTTAGATGCATCTCTACTTCAACACACCTGAGTCAAATAATGAGGTCATTAGCAGGACTCTGGAGAACCTGACTGTTCTGAGGAGGCGATTTAGCTGTTGGATTCAAGTGTGTTGGACCAGGGAGACATCTAAGAATTGCAGGACACTTTCCCTCAAGGACCAGGATTGCCCACCCCTGATCTAAAGTGACCAGGGTGTTTCCACAGCTGACAGACTCGGTTCGGTCTCTGGTTCTCTTGAATCCACATATATCGAATCGCACCAAAGTTCACTGTAATGGAACTGAGACGTAGGCTTGTAGGCCAGAGTTTGATTATGCATTCACACCTTCTCAAACCAACAGGACCTCCTAGACAAACAAACTAGAGTTCGATCAAAGCAGACTAAACAGGGCTGGTGTGAACGCATTCTAAAACTGCTCATTCTGAAAGGAGCTCAAGATAAACACACCTGACCAGTGAAATCTCTGAATTATTTTGTACAAAAATATGTAATGATGTAATGATTAGTAGCCCACAGACACATCCTAGATTGTTCAAGGAAGCATAATAGTACCCTTTAACATTGTTTGCCCAAAACACCAGCAGCTATAATGACTTTATAAAATAAATAAATAATAATAAAAAAAAACATCTTCATCTAACAGAATTATTTTCCTCAAAATATTAGTGAACAAAAAGTTGGATTTTTTTTTAAGTAGCTTTAGAGGATGAGTATCTTTCTCTTCCTGTAGCCATTGCTGCTTGTTTCTTCTTCATGCAGATCTGATCCTGCTGTAGCTGACGCATATTTCTGTATGAACACATCCTGCACCGGTCGGCTCTAACTCTCTGGCTTCTCGTGTTCTAATGTTTGCAGGAAAGCTGTTGCTGAATCTGATGGACCACACTGACGTCGTGAGAGACTTGACCTTTGCTCCCGACGGCAGCCTCATGCTGGTGTCTGCATCCAGAGATAAGACCCTGCGTGTGTGGGACCTTAAAGACGATGGTGAGTGGTGCAGCTGCCCATTGGAGCACAGGCTGCTGTGGCGTTTGTAAAACCAAACCCTGCCCTGCCAGATTTTCTGTGGACTAGTTCTGTGGAGTTTTTGAAAAGCTGACCTGCTGTCTGTAGCTAAACATGAACCATTTGAATCTGGGCTGGAAAGTTGAAGAAAGCACCAGACAGAACTGGACCAAATCCAAACGGTCTTCCACTAAAGGATGTAGGATCACAAGGATAACATAATGATGACATCATCATTTGGCTGCCTGAAGTCTAAACTGTCTGTAAATGAGCTGAATTGACCGTTTCCTGTATGAGTGAGCTGGCTGCTCTGTGCCAAACTGAACCTTTTGCCGTCATGTCTGCCAGGTAACATGGTGAAGGTCCTGCGCGGACATCAGAACTGGGTGCACTGCAGCTCCTTCTCTCCCGACTCGTCCATCCTGTGCTCGGTCGGCGCAGGCAAAGCAGTACGTCTTCATCTTTCTTCCTCTGTGGAGGTTTTAGCATGATCTTTGTGCAGCTGCTTGTGATTATCTTCAATCAGCATTGTAATTGGTAAAGTTTCCAGCTTTCTTCCCCTTCATTTACACCCAAGATAAATCTGCTCAGTGTCATTGGTTATCTAGCTTCTTGTAACCTGACAGAGCTTGTACTTATTTATGAAGCAACAGAGCAGACAGCTTGCTAGGATCAGGGTTTTTTTAAATTACAACATTGAGGAAATTGTAAAAAAAAAAAAAAAATCTTCTGATGTAAAAAAAAAAGAAAATTAAATATATTTGCTCATAAAGAGCCTACATTACATTAAAAGTAATTTGTAATGACATGTTGAAGTAAGCTCTGTTTGTGGATGTGCAGTCAGCAGCGTAGCCACCATGACTGAACTTGTTTCCAGTGTTAGAGCAGATAAGGTTGGTAGCAGTTCTGTTAGGCTCTGTGTCCCTACAGTGTGTGTCTTGCTCTTCCTGTCACAGGTGGTGGCAGAGCTCAGTGTGTGATTGGTTTTGAAAGGAGCGCCGCGCTGACATTTGAGCAGCCGGTGTAAACCATGGACGCACAGTTCACAAAGGCTTGGCCAGGGCCACCTGGCACCTGACCCCAAGGTCAATCTGTACGTAGGTGCTGCTCTGTGTCTGTCTACCTCCTCTATTTATTTTTTGGACATTTCACTTTAAAAAATGTCAATTTCATTCAGCTGGTGGTAAAGTAGGCCTGTATTCCTGCTGCTCGACCCCTCCGCCCCTCATCTCTGATTAGCTCCATATTCCATCTGCTCACAATAGTTCCTCTTATTTCTATCTGTCAGTTGAAATGTTTGATTTGTAGCGCACGCTACAGTGTTCTGCTGCCGCTGGCAAAGTAATGGAGCGCATCCGAGTTCCCGCCCAGCTGCCACGCCTCTCAGGAAGCATTAGCCAACACCTTCCAGCACCTGTTACTGCAGCTGCTGTCCTGATTCGGCTAGTTTCAGTCTCACTGGCCTTCTGCACTTCCACTGCAGAAGGCCAAGACCAGTTCTGGCTTTACAGAAAACACTGCAGATCTGTTGCTGTTAGCAGCACCAGATGAACAACAAAAAAACCATTTTGAATATTTGCAGTTAAATGCAGTTTTCACTGATTCAGCAAAAAACAAGAAAAGAGGAACAAGAGAGAGAGGAACCGTCTCCAAAGTGTCTCATGTATTCAGTTTCAGGTCATTTTAATAGAAATCAATCAGCATTTGCAGCATTTTTTCAGCCTAGTTTACCAATAAGCTGCAACCATACAAAGACCTAACAGAGTTCAGGACCCAGCCACTGCTCGATTCTGTTGGACGTGTGTGGAAGTGAATGTAATGTGTACTTTGCCAGAGGTATCAGACCTTTGGCCATAAAATATGCTCTTCTCTTGCAGTATCTCTCTCTTCGTAGGCTCCTGTTGGAGGCGCGAGCCTTTTGTAAGCTCTGAGCTAAAACTCTGAAAGGAGAAACCAGTGGAGTCATTTTGTTCCCTTAAGTTACTGTTTGTTTTTCTTTTTTCCACTTGTGTTTTTTTTCCCCAAAGTATTTTTAAAGTTTATTAACCAAAGTAATACCCTACTGTCATTTCTAGATTAACTAGAATGTTTAGTGTATATAGTGTAATTACTACTGAAAGTAAAGTTCTCCTGTGTATTACAGTGGCACTGAGCAAACCTCGTTTATTCCTGCTGTAATTTGTGTTGCTTGATTTAATTGGTAGTTGTTGAGAAATGCACCATGTCGCCTCCAGTGACTCTCCAGCTCATTTTCTAAGTTATAACAACTCCCCGCTTTAACGCGCAGGTGTTCATATGGAACATGGATAAGTTCACATTGATCCGGAAGCTGGAGGGGCATCATAACGATGTGGTATCCTGTGAGTTTTCACCTGATGGCGCGCTGCTGGCCACGGCTTCTTATGACACCCGGGTCATTGTGTGGGATCACCACAAGGCCACCATCCTCCTGGAACTGGGGTAGGAACACACACCGCCGTTCGCTGGCTGCGGTTTATATCTAAATGTTGCTACCTGTGCACATTTTCCCTGATGTGTCATTTCTTTCCCCTGTCTGTCTGTTTTGTTTACTACTTTTAGAAATTGTGGAGTACTCATTACTTTAGACCAACATTTAGAACAGGGAACTTCTTAGTTCATTACTTTTATAAACTGTGGAGTAGTTATTCCTTTAGACCAACATTTAGTTTTCTACTTTTAATATCGGAACAAGACCTGGAGAAACTCCTGTTAGTTTACAAATCTAGAACAAACTTAAGATCTACTTAACCCAGAACAAGACTCAAACATGGAGAACCAACATTTAGCTTTATATTGTACAAATCTAGAACCCGACCCAGAACAACTGGAACCAACATTTAGTTTTATACCAGTTAGCATGTTGTCGTTATGAACCATTACACTCATAACCACAAACTCATTCATGCAAATCTCAACTGTTAAGTCCCACTGTCTTCCTCCACAGCCATCTCTTCCCGCCTCCATCACCCATTTTTGCTGGAGGGGCAAATGACCGCTGGGTTCGCTCTGTGAGTTTCTGCCCCGATGGCCGCCACATCGCCAGCATTACTGATGACAGGTAAGGACAGAATGAAAGAGAAGCATCACTGAGAGGAGACCAGAACACACAGACTGGATCAGTCACATGGCTGAGCTGTTGCCTCTAACCATGTTGATGTCAAAACGAGAAGCACAAGGAGGGATGGTGGCGAGTGCAGAAGAGTCATTCACTTGATATGTAAAGAACTCCAGAGAGCAGTTGTAGGAATAAAAATGATGGCAAAAATGTTTGTTGATGCTTCTCAGGGTGTAGAATGTTCTGCATCTTTTCTAGCTACTTTTAGATGCCTAATATATTTATTATGCTTTTCACATTATATAAAAATAAAATCACAATTCCAATAAGGAAGAAGAAAAAAGAAACCCAACCAACATCCCTGTAAATACTGCAAGACCATGCAAAAACCAACATCAAGGTTTATGGAACCACTGCTCAGCCAAAATGTCAAAGGTCTGCTATTCCTGGACCTTTGTTGAGGGTTTATTAAAAAAAAACATAAAATATTTCCAGTTTTTATGAAATCTATTTTCAGTCTCTCATCACATACCTAAGTTTTTTTATTTTCTAGCTATTTTTAGCTGAGTCTGTTGGACATATCCAGAACATCCTGCCTGATGGGTTGTTTCTAGTGCTCAAAGTTTTTCTTCTCCATGTGGTTTGAGATATGTGATCTGCAGTGTTTTATCCAAAGTGCAGCTCTGACTGCAGGCTCTTTGTTCTCTGCCCAGGTTTGTTCGTTTCTGGAGTATCGAGGAAAGGGCTCCTCAGGCAATAGCCTCCTTATCGAATGGCCTCTGCTGTGCCTTTTCTGCAGAAGGAAGTGTCCTTGCTGCTGGGTGAGACCAGAACACTGACTCTCTGCTGTCAACTCTTCTGCCTTTTTTCTTTCTTTTCCGGGCTCAACTGTCTAATTTGTTTTCAGGACTCGTGATGGAAGCGTCCACTTCTGGGAGGCTCCCCGCAGCATCGCCAGTCTGCAGCACATGTGCAGGATGGCCCTCCGGAGGGTGCTGACCACCCAGCAGGTGGAGGCTTTAGCCATCCCTACTCCACTCCAGGACTATCTGACCTACAGAGTGATCTGAGGCCCCTCTACAGCTCAGCACACGGACTAACCAATGAATACCTTATTTAAAAAAAAAAAAAAAGGAAAAAAAAAGAAAACACAACACTTCTAGATCCTCCGTTCACTGAGGAAACCCAGTGATGCAGTTTAACAGAGATGCGTTCAGGTTTGCTGATAACTCTGAGCCACGTCTGAGTCGATCCTTCAGCATTTTATGTTGTACATATTTATTAGAAGTTGACCGTACTGGCGTGGTGCTGCGCCTTCTGGTCGGGATGCTTCTGCTCGCCCTCTCTCTTCAGTGTCCGTCTGCTGTTCGGAAACGTGGAGGTCCGGTTCCACCAGCTGCAGCGACTCCTGCTCTGCTCTAACTTGAAATGGCTGATGCACTTAAAGAAGAGGCCTTGCAGTGGTGCTTGCTTTGAATGTCTGTCATCTCTAATTTTTTGTCTGCGGCGTGGAGCTATCGGCTCCTGTCCACACCACCACACAGACCCTGGAAAACAAACGCCACACATCTCATCTACATGCACACTGGAAAGTTTAAGAGCTTTTAAAAAAAATAAGTTTGGGTGTTTTTTCCTCTGGCAGTATTTCCATCGCAGCATCTGGATTCTAAACACTACAGCTTTGGTGATCCTATCATCACTTTGTTTCTGCTCTTCAAGCCATGTTGGTTCTAATCCCAGAACGAGCCACTTCACAGGTCAGAACGTTCTGACTCAATCAGCTTCAACGCAACAAACATCTGCTGGTTTGAACCGAGTATCAGAGGCTTCAGAGTATCGGCTGTTTGAACCTAGAATTGATTACTGATGATGGGTGCAGATGCTGATCCTTTCTAAAATCATCAGTATTCATTTTAATAGAAGTTTTCTACATCAACATATCAGTTGTTTCCTCTCCGGGTGGAGCCATGCTGCCACTCTGCAGATTACATTTCCACTTTATCTGATAATCCAGTTTGTTTCCAGTAAACTAGAAATGTCCACTCTGAGTCCAGAGGTTTCTTTCAAGTTTTTCCTAAATCATGCTTCTTCTGGTTTGGGTTTTGTACATTTGTAAATTCTTTTACTTTGGTCGTTTTGTTGTTATGTGAAAACGTCGGCCACATGTCTTATTGTTCAACCTTTACTGTATGCATCAGGTGGTCCATGGCAGTCCTGCTACAATCACGTCTGTACTACTAAAGCAATACCTGCCGCCCAAACAGGATCCAGATCCACCACGAAAACTGCTGACAAATCAAGCAAAATTCTTAAGAGGTGGGAGAAATTAGCATCTCTGGGAAAAAAAACAAAAAAAAAACGCTTCTTGCTCATAAGATGTGAAAAAGGAAAAGTGAAGTGAAAGTTTCCTCAGAGTATTCCTGGTGTTTTAGTAGTATTTAGTGATGATCAGACTCATCCCGATTTTGCAAATGCCAAAGGTTTTCTTTTTGCCTTATTTTTTTTTTTTTTCCAAAATGGTTCGGCGGTTCTAATAGTTTGCAGTAATATGGCCTATTCAAAGCAGACATGTTTTATATATTTGTTAATGGGTAAACTCAGTTCTGCCTCCCAGAGATGCATTCTGATGTTTCCAAATATCTGTGAATGTATGGAGTTCCTACAACCTTCTTGTTTAAATAAAGACCTTTTATAAAAAAATGGTTGAAATGACTCGTCTAAAACATTTTTACAAACATTTCTAATCATTCCTGCATAACCAAACACTGGAATTCCTTTGATTTTAGGTTCTGGTTTTGTTCTTCAATGTGACGATATGTGTAGGAAAACTGACTCCGCATGAACACGAACAGTAACCTTCAGGAAACTGGAAAATTACAACTGGGAAGTCCAAACAGATTTTTTTTTCTTCATTATTGACCAAAAGTTATTGTAATCATTCTCTGTACTATCAGGTACAAAGTTCTGAGAAGAATCAATGACTGAAGTTGGTTACATAACTAAACTGCCCTTCGAACAGAAACCTCTCTGCTCTCTGCACAATCAGTTTAAATCAGTTCTGACCTGAATGTTTCCTCAGAATTCAGACATTTTCTCTTCTATTTTTGTCTGACGTTAGTAACCAAGATTTGAAAGTGGCTTATTTTTTTGTTATTATGATTATGTTTTTTAACTATATTAACGTTATTTTAAAAAAATTCTAATGTCAGTCATCACAGGTGTAGACATGGATGGTGGTAGACTGGGATGGTCCATCACGCAGCCCAACATGTTGCCCGCTGCTGCAATAGGCTCCTGCTAAAACATCACAAGATCCAGTAATGACTGACGCTGACCGTTAATGTGGTGCTGTCACACTGGCCTCTTCTGTTTGTGTGTTTTTGTTAATCAGACCTGGAAAAGGCATTGCAGTTATTGGTTTATTTAAACGTATGCCAGTTACAGGCAGTTTTCGCTGTCTGTCCTCAGAAAGAAGGAAATAAATGAACCAATATAAGCATTCAACTTACAAAGGCATGTACAAAACGACTCCTTACAACCGTAGTCATGTTGTAACAGAACTAAATGTATATTTACAGATTTGTTCTCTGAATGTAGCACTGTTCACAGTTAATTAATCATGACATTCATCTTGAATTAAAAAACATTGCAAAAAGTACTTAGCATAGCGTAAACGGCAGAGGAGAGATCATTAAGAAATAGTTGATATTCCAGGTTCGACACATTCGCATAAAAGTCCAACAAAACACCGAAAGACCAAAGGCAGCTCAGAACTGCAATGTTATATCTACAAAATCTCCATTTGAACAGTCAGCTATGTACACTGTACAAACATCTTTCCAAAAACATAAAACACAAGCATTTTTTTGTTCAACCTGATGGATCCTCTGTGTCCTCAGCCATTATGGAGCCACATGAAGGACTCTCAGTCTTTGCTGTGTTCATTTCAGGTTCTAGGGATTCTAGAAGAGCTTTAGTGGATATCACACAAACCTGTCCAAACCTTATGCCATGTTTGGCTCAGTTGCTCCCCTCGAAATGTTCTATATACTGATGGACTACAAACGGAAAAGTTATTAGGACTTTGTCCTTGCTACATTTCACAAGGGATACAAAAACTCCTGTTATGTGCAATGGGGAAACATGATGTTGGCAGTGGAATGTTGGAGTTCATTGCAGTTTCAGGGCCAAAGTGACTTGACTTGAGGTATGAGTTTTGTTCTCCGATAAAGAAAACTATAAGAGCAAATACATTCCATAAGAAAACTATTGGACATAACATAGTGGTCACTGGGAAGTGAGGTTCAACAAACGTTTGGTATCCGTCCTGAATGAGGTTTTATTCCAACCCGTATCTTTACCCCATCATTATTCTTACTGTACACAAAAATATGTTGACTCTTACATCTTTGTCCATTATGCTTTTTCTTGAAAATGTTTTTTAATGCATCTGTACATTGAAGCCTCTCTAAATGTTCTTATTCCTCTTCCGTTATCATGTACAAGTAAATTGCCAGACGATTGTAAAACTTCTCAACAGAAGCGATCTGATCCAACATCAACTTTCATGTCTGATTCTGGCAGCTCAGTTAACCACTCACTGTGTAAGCTCACGCCCTGAATCAGGAGTTTTCCTCAGTAGTTTCTGATGCATCATGCGTTGGTTTGTCAAATTTCTGCAACGTGAAGCAGAGGATCAGTCAGGGTGATGTAGGAGGAGCAGTCTGATCAAACTCGACATGAACACGTGTACACATTCAGAAATGTTTGGGATGTAAAGAGACACCAGCTGAGGAGAGGTGTCTGCCGACCATCTTCGCCGCTCTGCAGAGGAGCAACAAGCTCAATGCTTTTAGTAAAAAAATGTCTTCATGTAGTATTTTGGTAGATCAACCAGTCAGAAAACATGTCGAATTTGCAGCGTCCTGAAGATCTCAGAGCAAATTGGGTTATATTTACCACAGAGCCTGTTGTTTAGAAGTGCTAACCATGTTAAATACACACAAAGATGTTCTAGTTTAATAGGATGCCCACTCTGTAGTCACTTTGTCTTCTGTCTAATAAAAACTTTAATCTTTCTTCTTTTCTGTGGAACAGCTGGCAGCAGACCATTTTTTTCTTCACACTAACAATTTGCCTCCACTGTTGATATATTAAAAAAAGTCAGTGCCGTCATGAGACTTGTTTAAGTCTCATGACAACAAGCCGTTTTCTTCCTGAAATCACACTTCGCTGCTGTGCTTTCCAACAAGCTGCAGAGGAAACAAACCTTAATCAGGTCAGTAGTTTTAGTGGCATGTTCAAGATCGCCTCATCACAAACAAAAAAAAAAGTCACTTCTCAAGAAAGAGCTAAAAACAAAAATACAGGCATACACAGATGTTTCAGAATCAGAACACAAACATCTCTGTTCCCCAACACAGACGTCCATTTCTGAGTCCAACTGGACAGAAGGACAGTAATTGTGCCATGTGTTTTTAAAGTCCTTCCTGTTCTGCGTTACTGAAGCATGACTTCCTGCAAGACCTTTTATCTCAGTAGCACTGCACTGTTCTTTTGGGGCTTCTCTACAAACTGTTAGTCACATAATCACACTTCAGTCTGCTGTTGTGAGTCAGTGATAATGGTCACCCCTCGGCGAACCTCGCTCAGGCCGTCACAGTTGCTGCCATGTTCGGAGTCCAGCACACAGGTTGTCGACAAATGACACGTTAATTCTGTACCCACTGATGGGTGCATATTTAACGAGGCAGCTACGTCCCCGTTTACTGGAGATGCCTGATCCACTGGTGTAGTGGTGTGCCTGTGGTGTACATTCCCAGTGGGTAGCTGGTGAGAGGGCAGATACTGGCTAGGGTGGAAGTGAGGCCTGCAGTCCGGATGTCTTATGCTGCTTGTGTTCTGGACGGTCTCTTTGGAAACGGGCACATTGGACAGCAGTGGTGTGCAGGGTTCAGGGCAGTCCTCGCCGCCCGGCAGCGGAGGTGGGAGCTGCTCGTGGCTCAGGAACTCTTCCTCGTGTGGAAGTGGGTAGTCACTATCAACATCATAACCTCCCAGGTAGTAATCAGACTCCAGCTCATGAGTTGGGCCACCCAGAGACGAGTCCAAGCCAACTGTGTCGCTGTCCGACGGTGACCTGAAGGTCTGCACTTCCTCAGTGTCGGGCAGCCTCGTGCTGGGCATCCAGTCAGACGTGTCCCAGTGGTAAGCTGGTCAGGAAGAGGAGATGTGATTAGCAGCTATAGCCACAGATTCAGCAAACTCATCTTTACACAGAGCAGATATTCGGTAGCATGCTCATAGAAAACATCAGGACTGCTGCAGCAAATCACATAAAACATGCTGATGGCCTATGTGACAGGAACAGCCTCCGAAGAAAAGATGTCGGGTCTTCATCTGGTAAATGATAAACAGAACAAATGTTTCCATAGCTCGGCATGCAGAACGACAACCACAGAAGCCATGCTTTGTCCAAACAGCTCCGGGAAAAGAAATGGATAAATGAATCAAAGAATGCAAAAGCTAGTTGGGTTTTGTTAGAATCATTTTTTCTGCCACAAACCAGACATACAAGTTTACAACAAAACAAACTTTAAATTTAAGCTTTGAATTAACAATAAACCCATGACTCGGTATGTTACAGAATTATTCTACCATTTACAACATAGAGTTGAGAGACAGATAAACTGCAGTTCTTCTCCCATCTGAAAACACACTTACTGATATTCTTCGATTGTATACCAAAGTGACTGAGTGGTTCCATATTACCAAATACTGAGAGAAAGAGACAGAAAGGTACATTTTTAGGCCTGCAAATGTGAAACACAACAATATCGTTCATGTTATCTCGGAACTACAGAACTGGTCAGAACCGAGAGATCATGTGACTTCTCAGTTAAAATGAACATTTTGCCACAAATCAGCTTTCTTTTCTCTTTGCTACCTTCCTGTCCCAGTCTAAATTACTTTAAGGACTCACACTCTATGCTGTCCACATTTATGTGGAGTGGGAGACGACCTCGGACTCATCTGAAAGCACTACAGTGACCAAAACTGCGTGGGGGTTTGACGGTACCAGACTTCTTATGTGGTGATCACCCATGCTTTTCAACTCTCCTGGTCATGACTGGGTACAAACTCATTTGGTGACACATATATCATCCTCAATGCCTTTGTTCACTTCAGGATTAAAGCCACGGTTCTCCCTCACATCATCATTATCTTACTTTGTGTACTTTCAGCTAAGATCAGCCTTTAAAAAAAAACACATGAAGGCTAATGAAGGCTTTTGTCTAAACTTAGGCGAGACACAAGCCAGATGTTTTTGTCTCTGTAAAAGTTAAACATGTTGGGTTCAGATGTTCCGGAAAAGAGTTGTATTTTTCTTCAAAAAAGTCTGTTCTACGTATTAGTTTAAAACTTGATCAGTTGTCTATTATTGTTGAAAATAACTCTTGTGTAGACCCCCATTCAGTGTTTTTGGTTTTCTTTACATCTTTGGTTTAAGCACATGTAACCAGACTGATTAAATACAATTATCATTAATTAAAGCTTATTAATGCCAATTCATTCCTTCTTTAGGTTAATCATCAGTGTAAAAAGAAAAACCACTGCAGGTCTACAGTAAAACGACACTGAGGCTTGAATGAATGACCTTTGATGGTGTTAGCTGTTGAATTGAGTTTTTAAGTTGTTTTCCAGCTTCAGTAATTGATAATAGTCCAAGTTCTTTGAAAAAAAAAGCAAATCTGTTTTAAAAACACCCAAATCCTTTCTGTGCATTTTTAAAACATGTTTTTGTCTGTTAGATTTTGCCGTAATAGAGAAGTTTTTGTGTGAATTTTCTAATACTTTATTATAGAGACATGGTAAAAATGTCTGCTAAGAGACTTTCTGCTGCAAATCTGTTGATTTACTCATTAGAGATGTGGACATTTACAGTTATTTAAATCAAGTTCTGAATAACTTATATATATATATATATATATATATAGAGAGAGAGAGAGAGAGAGAGAGAGAGAGAGAAAGCCACCCAATGAGAGAATTCTCTCTCATTCGGGTCGTGAGAGAGAAAATCACGACCCGAATGACAACCAGACCTCCTCGGCGCCAATTACAACGGCTGAGTGAAGTACCATCAGAGATCATTGAGAATGTGAATGCAGCATTGAGAACAATCCCTACCAACACCATAACAGAAACCAATGAGCTGATCTACAACTCAGCATCAGTGATCCTTGAGACACTTGGCTATAAAAGCAGCCATGAGACCCAATACCCACCATGGAAAAGACGGTTAGAGGCTAAAATCAAGGTAACAAGGAGGGAAGTGAGCCAATTGTCAGAGCTCCACAAGGGTAAAATGAAAAGACCAGTACCCAGAAAGTACAGGCAGATGCCCATACCTGAAGCACTTGAGACTGCCAAACAGAGGCTCCAAGCCTTGGCCAGCCACCTAAAGAGATACACAAGGGAGAATGAATCCAGAAGGATTAACCGGCTCTTCTCCACTCAACCAGCTAAGGTGTACTCTCAATGGCAGGGTAATAACAAGAGTAGACCCACCAAGGCTGGAGACTGAACAATACTGGAAAGGCATATGGGAAAGGGAGGCGTCCCACAACAGCAATGCACAGTGGTTGATCTCTCTACGAGAGGACCATAATAACCTCCCTGAGCAAGCCTTGGTAACCATCACTGTGACAGATGTCCAAGAAAGAGTCTCAGGTATGAAAAACTGGACAGCACCACCAGGGCTTGACATGATCCATGCCTACTGGCTAAAGAAACTCACTGCCCTCCATGAGCGACTGGCAGGCCAAATGAACCAGCTGCTACAAAGTGGGACTCACCCTGAATGGTTAACTGAAGGGCGGACAATCCTAATGCAGAAGGATCCATCAAAGGGTCCAGTCCCACCCAACTACCGACCAATAACCTGCCTCTCCACAACATGGAAGCTCATGTCAGGCATCATATCATCGGCCAAGATAAGCAAACACATGGATAAACACATGAGCACGGCACAGAAAGGTATCGGTGTAAATAGCAGAGGAGCCAAACACCAACTCCTCGTAGACCGCACAGTTGCCCGAGACTGCAAAACCCGACACACCAACCTGTGCATGGCTTGGATTGATTACAAGAAAGCCTATGACTCAATGCCGCATACTTGGATCATTGAATGCTTAGAGATGTATAACATCAACAGGACTCTGAGAGCCTTCATTGCAAACTCGATGAGGCTGTGGAAAACCACCCTTGAAGCCAACTGCAAACCACTTGCACAAGTGTCCATCAAATGTGGCATATACCAAGGAGATGCTCTGTCCCCGCTACTGTTCTGCATAGGCCTGAACCCCCTCAGCCAAATTATCAACAAGACTGGCTACGGATACCGACTCAAAAATGGGGCCAACATCAGTCGCCTTCTCTACATGGATGACATCAAGCTGTATGCCAAGAGTGAGCGAGACATCGACCCACTAATCCACACCACCAGGATCTACAGCACGGACATTGGGATGTCATTCGGACTAGAGAAGTGTGGTCGGCTGATCACCAAGAGGGGGAAGGTCATCCGCACAGAAGGGGTCTCATTCCCAGAAGGAACAATAGCAGACGTAGAGGACAGTTACAAGTACCTAGGTATACCACAAGCAAATGGCAACCTCGATGAGGTCACAAGAAAAGGAGCCACAGCTAAATACCTCCAATGAATAAGGCAAGTCCTGAGAAGCCAGCTCAATGGCAAGAACAAAATCAGTGCGATAAACAGCTATGCCCTGCCAGTAATCAGATACCCTGCTGGAATAATTAGCTGGCCAAAGGAGGAGATAAAAGCCACGGATATTAAGACTAGAAAACTACTAACAATGCATGGAGGGTTCCATCCCAAATCCAGCACCCTGAGACTGTACACGAGCCGCAAGGAAGGAGGCAGAGGACTAGTGAGTGTGAGAACCACAGTCCAGGACGAAACAACTAAGATCCATAAATACATCAGGGACAAAGCCTCAACAGACAATGTGCTCAGTGAATGTCTCAGACAACAGGGAACGGAGGTTGAGGTGCCAGAGATACCATCATGGGAGGACAAGCCCCTACATGGGATGTACCACCAGCAAATAACCCAAGTGGCTGATATCAGTAAATCCTACCAATGGCTGGAAAAAGCTGGACTCAAGGACAGCACAGAGGCCCTCATCCTGGCCGCCCAGGAACAGGCCCTAAACACCAGAGCAATAGAGGCCCAGATCTACCACACCAGACAAGACCCAAGGTGCAGGTTGTGCAAGGAGGCCCCTGAGACAGTCCAGCACATAACAGCAGGGTGCAAGATACTGGCAGGGAAAGCGTACATGGAACGACATAACCAAGTTGCAGGCATAGTGTACAGAAACATCTGTGCAGAATATGGACTGGAAACCCCGAGATCAAAGTGGGAAACACCCCCAAAGGTGGCGGAGAACGCCAGAGCTAAGATCCTGTGGGACTTCCAGATCCAGACAGACAAAATGGTAATGGCGAACCAACCAGACATTGTCGTAGTGGATAAACAACAGAGGAAAGCCGTTGTGGTAGATGTAGCAATACCAAGCGACTGCAACATCAGGAAAAAGGAGCACGAGAAACTAGAGAAATACCAGGGGCTCAGGGAGGAACTGGAGAGGGCCTGGAAGGTGAAGACCACAGTGGTGCCTGTGGTCATCGGGGCCCTTGGGGCAGTCACCCCCAAACTGGACCAATGGCTACAACAGATCCCAGGAACAACATCAGACATCTCAGTCCAGAAATGTGTAGTCCTTGGCACAGCCAAGATACTGCGCAGAACCCTCAAGCTCCCAGGCCTCTGGTAGAGGACCCGAGCTCAGAGGATAAGAACCACCCGTGGTGGGTGAGAAGGGAATTTTTATATATATCAAATCTGAATGTGTTTTATTTTGCCAGTAATTTTGATGTCCTTGACTTCTGGTTTGACACACCAGTTAGTACTGCACTTTGTTTTTACTTTTTATCTGTATTTTGTCTGTTACAAGTAACTTTTACACACAACAGAGGAGATTGTTTTAAGTTAATAATTCCTTAGCATTGATTTTAAAAAGTATTAGTTTGACTGGCAGATTATTTCACTTGTGGGAAAAATATTTTGTTAAAAGTATAATCTGTCAGTGGAACTAATACTTTTAAAAAATTTATATTAAGGAATTATTTACTTTAAAAAGCTCCTATCTTGCTGAAAAATTACTTGTAAGTTAGTTTTGTCTTACTTCATGTACTAAAAAACTGGACCAAAACTACTTGGTCAGAGTTTGTGTTTTCGAGGTGGATTTATTACGTTTTAACAAATCGAGAAATAAAAAAGCAATTGGCTGAGTTTTATTTTATAATATCAGAATGCCACGCTTTTCAAATATTTATAATGAAAAATTGTTTCAAAAAATCTTTCTGCTTAAACTTTACAATTATGCTCATTAAAATTCAAACGTTTAAAATCAGTGTAAAAGTTGTGGTGCGTCTCTCTGCTCCTCTGTGAGGGCAGCCAGTAAATGCAGGAACCCTCTTTATTGATGCCAAACATGTCGTCCAGCAGCTTTGGAGAAGAATTATAGACTATTTTGAGAGGAATGAGAAGCTGCAAGAAGAGAACGAGCAGCTGCTGAAGACTGTGGAAAGTCTCAGGAAAAAACTCGAGCGCCTCAACCGAAATGACAAAGCAAGCAGATGGCAAGCGAAGAGCAACATCCTTGTGGAATCAAACGAGTACTACAGGAACCAGATAAGAAAACTGAATTCAGAATTGGACAAAGCAAACTCATCAGAACAGCAAATTAAATGCGATTATAGTGAGCTGTTGAGATATAGGATGACACTGGAGCAGAAACAAGTAGCACTGAAAAAAAAATTTGCGGATGATTTGAAAGAAAAGAATAAAGAACTGGACTGGCTTAAAAGACAAAATAAAGAGCTGAATAAAGAAATGGTAGCTCTGAAGATAGAGCACGAGAGAATAAAATCCAGGGTGGCAGAAAAAGACAATGATGATCCACAAAGAGCAGAGAACCCAGAGAACACACCCAAAGAGACGGCGAAACCATCAATGTTTCACAGAGTGGGCCGTATTTTTATGGACATGTACCAGTCGGGAACGTTACGATATTGGGTGCCACCCTGGATTTTTTAAATACAGAAGAGGATCTGGACATGTAAGTTTAAATGACAAATTCTAACATTGCTGTGAAAATAGCAGTTATAATGTCATTTTGGTTCAGGCTCAGTGCTCAGTGATGCTTTTCACATTTTATTTATATGTCTGAATGAATGTGGATTTACTTAATGAAGAGAAACAAGTTAAGACTTAACTGTGTCCCCAGGGGTGAATTAATTGACAATGAAGAAGGAAATCAATGAAACAAAAGGTTATAATAATGGAAGGAAAGTTAGTGGTATCTGCAATTTGTATCGAT